>NC_143039.1:13735000-13962500 GCF_057628025.1 Oncorhynchus mykiss
AGTAACACGGCCTAGCCAGCCTAGCCCTAGTCGCTAAATAACTTTACAGTAACACAGCCTAGCCCTAGTCGCTAAATAACTTTACAGTAACACGGCCTAGCCAGCCTAGCCCTAGTCGCTAAATAACTTTACAGTAACACAGCCTAGCCCTAGTCGCTAAATAACTTTACAGTAACACGGCCTAGCCAGCCTAGCCCTAGTCGCTAAATAACTTTACAGTAACACGGCCTAGCCCTAGTCGCTAAATAACTTTACAGTAACACGGCCTAGCCAGCCTAGCCCTAGTCGCTAAATAACTTTACAGTAACACAGCCTAGCCCTAGTCGCTAAATAACTTTACAGTAACACGGCCTAGCCAGCCTAGCCCTAGTCGCTAAATAACTTTACAGTAACACGGCCTAGCCAGCCTAGCCCTAGTCGCTAAATAACTTTACAGTAACACGGCCTAGCCAGCCTAGCCCTAGTCGCTAAATAACTTTACAGTAACACGGCCTAGCCAGCCTAGCCCTAGTCGCTAAATAACTTTACAGTAACACGGCCTAGCCAGCCTAGCCCTAGTCGCTAAATAACTTTACAGTAACACGGCCTAGCCAGCCTAGCCCTAGTCGCTAAATAACTTTACAGTAACACAGCCTAGCCAGCCTAGCCCTAATCGCTAAATTACTTTACAGTAACACGGCCTAGCCAGCCTAGCCCTAGTCGCTAAATAACTTTACAGTAACACGGCCTAGCCCTAGTCGCTAAATAACTTTACAGTAACACGGCCTAGCCAGCCTAGCCCTAGTCGCTAAATAACTTTACAGTAACACAGCCTAGCCCTAGTCGCTAAATAACTTTACAGTAACACGGCCTAGCCAGCCTAGCCCTAGTCGCTAAATAACTTTACAGTAACACGGCCTAGCCAGCCTAGCCCTAGTCGCTAAATAACTTTACAGTAACACGGCCTAGCCAGCCTAGCCCTAGTCGCTAAATAACTTTACAGTAACACGGCCTAGCCAGCCTAGCCCTAGTCGCTAAATAACTTTACAGTAACACGGCCTAGCCAGCCTAGCCCTAGTCGCTAAATAACTTTACAGTAACACGGCCTAGCCAGCCTAGCCCTAGTCGCTAAATAACTTTACAGTAACACAGCCTAGCCAGCCTAGCCCTAATCGCTAAATTACTTTACAGTAACACGGCCTAGCCAGCCTAGCCCTAGTCGCTAAATAACTTTACAGTAACACGGCCTAGCCAGCCTAGCCCTAGTCGCTAAATAACTTTACAGTAACACGGCCTAGCCCTAGTCGCTAAATAACTTTACAGTAACACGGCCTAGCCAGCCTAGCCCTAGTCGCTAAATAACTTTACAGTAACACGGCCTAGCCAGCCTAGCCCTAGTCGCTAAATAACTTTACAGTAACACAACCTAGCCAGCCTAGCCCTAATCGCTAAATTGCTTTACAGTAACACGGCCTAGCCAGCCTAGCCCTAGTCGCTAAATAACTTTACAGTAACACGGCCTAGCCAGCCTAGCCCTAGTCGCTAAATAACTTTACAGTAACACGGCCTAGCCAGCCTAGCCCTAGTCGCTAAATAACTTTACAGTAACACGGCCTAGCCAGCCTAGCCCTAGTCGCTAAATAACTTTACAGTAACACGGCCTAGCCAGCCTAGCCCTAGTCGCTAAATTACTTTACAGTAACACGGCCTAGCCAGCCTAGCCCTAGTCACTAAATAACTTTACAGTAACACGGCCTACACCCCCAAAGAAGCAACGTCACCGGGCGTTTCCCCCATTGTTTGTGACACACTCTTTTAGTCTAGGCACAAATTAAGGATTGTGTCTTAATGCCTCTCTCTTTAACACCAAGTGATTTACAGTAACACAACCTAGTGAGGCAGGATCAGTCTTAATTAGTCCTAGTCCACTAAAGAACTTTACAGTAACACAACCTAGCCAGCCTTAGTCCCCTAGAGAGATTTACAGTAACACAACCTGGCCAGCCTAGCCCTAGTCCCCTATATCCTTTTACAGTAACACAACCTGGCCAGCCTAGCCCTAGTCCATTAAAGAACTTTACAGTAACAACCTAGCCAGCCTTAGTCCCCTAGAGAGATTTACAGTAACACAACCTGGACAGCCGAGCCCTAGTCCCCTAAATCCTTTTACAGTAACACAACCTAGCCAGCCTTAGGCCCCTAGAGAGATTTACAGTAACACAACCTGGCCAGCCCTAGTCCCATAAAGAGCAACAGCACAGTGAAAGACAAGGAAGAAACTATGATTTAAACAAGCTCACGTTGACTGACCAATTAAGGAGGGAGCCTTTAACTGTGCTCATATCCCGCTGTATGATTAAAGCACATGAAACGGTCATCAGGAGTCTCCCAGAGCAGGCAGCAGGCAGAGCAGGCAGCAGGCAGAGCAGACAGCAGGCAGCAGGCAGAGCAGGCAGCAGGCAGAGCAGGAAGAGCAGGCAGCAGGCAGAGCAGGCAGAGCAGGCAGCAGGCAGAGCAGGCAGAGCAGGCAGAGCAGGCAGCAGGCAGAGCAGGCAGAGCAGGCAGCAGGCAGAGCAGACAGCAGGCAGAGCAGGCAGAGCAGGCAGCAGGCAGAGCAGGCAGCAGGCAGAGCAGGCAGCAGACAGAGCAGGCAGAGCAGGCAGCAGGCAGAGCAGACAGAGCAGGCAGCAGGCAGAGCAGGCAGCAGGCAGAGCAGGCAGCAGACAGAGCAGGCAGAGCAGGCAGCAGGCAGAGCAGGCAGCAGGCAGAGCAGACAGAGCAGGCAGCAGGCAGCAGGCAGCAGACAGAGCAGGCAGAGCAGGCAGCAGGCAGAGCAGGCAGCAGACAGAGCAGGCAGAGCAGGCAGCAGGCAGAGCAGGCAGCAGGCAGAGCAGACAGAGCAGGCAGCAGGCAGCAGGCAGAGCAGGCAGCAGGCAGAGCAGGCAGCAGACGTCTTAATTGCAGCATTATGAACGCTGATAATTAGCCTTCACAGTTAGAGGTTCATGAAGAGAGGAGACACCCAGCTCTAGAAATAACTACTAATTATGTCACACAGGTAACAGACTAATACAAAATAGTCCATTTTAAAAACAACTTCTAATCTATCTTATTACAATCAAACCACATACGCTGACCTGATGGGGTTTTGCTGGCCGTCCAGCAACAACACCAGGCCTCAGTTGTATTTCTACAAACATGTATGTGTGTGTGTGTGTATAACTGTGTGTGTGTGTGTGTGTGTGTGTGTGTGTGTGTGTGTGTGTGTGTGTGTGTGTGTGTGTGTGTGTGTGTGTGTGTGTGTGTGTGAGTGTGTGTGTGTGTGTGTGTGTGTGTGTGTGCTCTGTGTGTGTGTGTGTAACTGTCTGTGTATGTGTGTGTGTTCTGTGTGTGTGTGTGTGCTCTGTGTATGTGTGTGTGTTCTGTGTGTGTGTGTGTGCTCTGTGTGTGTGTGTGTGTGTGTGTGTGTGTGTGTGTGTGTGTGTGTGTGTGTGTGTGTGTGTGTGTGTGTGTGTGTGTGTGCTCTGTGAGGTGGAGACAGAGAGCTGAGGTTCCCTGAGGTGGATTAATGAAAAGGCCTTTCATGGAAAAGTCATCAAGCAGAGAGAGGAGAGAGAAAGGTGGAAGGACATGTGGTGAGCTGCAGGATGCACCGGGAATGTGTGTGTGTGTGTGCTCTGTGTGTGTGTGTGTGTGTGTAACTGTGTGTGTATGTGTGTGTGCTCTGTGTGTGTGTGTGTGTGTGTGTGTATATGTGTCTGTGTGTGTGTATGAACAGAGCTGTGGGAATCTGAGCCATGGCGTGGAAGAGGACGTCTGGGTGAGATTTTAATTAAAGTCTGAGACAAGAGGTCACACACCATGCCCCCCCCCCCCCCCCCCCTCTCACAAACACACACTCTCTCTCTCTCACAAGGACTCAATTGACTTAATTTACAGCATTTAAAAGACACACTATTCTGTCCACTCCACTGTTCTGTCCACTCCACTATTCTGTCCACTCCACTATTCTGTCCACTCCACTGTTCTGTCCACTCCACTGTTCTGTCCACTCCACTGTTCTGTCCACTCCACTATTCTGTCCACTCCACTATTCTGTCCACTCCACTATTCTGTCCACTCCACTGTTCTGTCCACTCCACTGTTCTGTCCACTCCACTGTTCTGTCCACTCCACTATTCTGTCCACTCCACTATTCTGTCCACTCCGCTATTCTGTCCACTCCACTATTCTGTCCACTCCACTATTCTGTCCACTCCACTATTCTGTCCACTCCACTATTCTGTCCACTCCACTGTTCTGTCCACTCCACTGTTCTGTCCACTCCACTATTCTGTCCACTCCACTATTCTGTCCACTCCACTGTTCTGTCCACTCCACTATTCTGTCCACTCCACTGTTCTGTCCACTCCACTGTTCTGTCCACTCCACTATTCTGTCCACTCCACTGTTCTGTCCACTCCACTGTTCTGTCCACTCCACTATTCTGTCCACTCCACTGTTCTGTCCACTCCACTATTCTGTCCACTCCACTGTTCTGTCCACTCCACTATTCTGTCCACTCCACTATTCTGTCCACTCCACTGTTCGGTCCACTCCACTGAACCAGCCTAATCAGGTTAATACACAATCTTATTGAGGCCACCGGCTGAGAAAAACATACTGAGGAATACTGTACGCAGAAATGTGTGTGTGTGTGTGTGTGTGTGTGTGTGTGTGTGTGTGTGTGTGTGTGTGTGTGTGTGTGTGTGTGTGTGTGTGTGTGTGTGTGTGTGGGTATGAGTGTGTGTTACCTGAAACATGAAACGCTAACAGGAGGACACAGCAGCTGGAGCTTAGTGGAAGAGACAAAGCAGACACACACACACAGACACACAGGAACACACTCCATCCTCCCTGGAAACCACCAGCCCATCCAGTCTCACTTTGAAAACAGGTCATGAAAGACAGGGACGTGTTGCAGTCAAAACAGTGGAACAACTATTCTGTCAAGTAACCCTGACTGTACAGTACAAAGCTACTGGGTGGGAGGGTGGGGATGGCTGACTGGGTGACTGACTGGCTAACTGGGTGACTGGCTAACTGGGTGACTGGCTGACTGGCTAACTGGGTGACTGGCTAACTAGGTGACTGGCTCCCCAGCAGAGAGGGTAGCAGACTGGCTAACTGGATGACTGGATGACTGGATGACTGGATGACTGACTCCCCAGCAGAGAGGGTAGCAGTGTGTTTTAGGAAAAAGAGGAAAAGTCCATGTGATGCTGATCTCTTGTCATATCTATTTTATCCCCCCATCGCTCTCTCTCACACACACACACACACACACACACACACACACACACACACACACACACACACACACACACACACACACACACACACACGGTATTCCCAGCTGTGGAAAATATGTCTTGTCTGTCTGAGGGCCAAAGCCGTGTAATGAATGACAGTGCAGGCAGCAGAGACATGGAGCAGCCTGCCTGAATAATGATGTAATGACAATACAAGACAAGGTGAGGATGGAGTACTGCTCCTCCCCCTTTCCCTCTCTCTCACTCTCTCTCTATCTCTTTCTCCCTCTCTCTCTCCCTCCCTCTCTTCTTCCCTCTCTCTCTCTCTTCTGCCCTTTCTCTCTCTCTCTCTCTCCCTCTCTCCCTTTCTCTCTCCCTCTCTTCTTCTCTCTCCCTCTCTCCCTCCTCCACACACTCCTGTGTTCCCATGTCTTGTGTTTAATCCAGGCTGGGATAGGGAGAGGCACAGACTCCTGTTTGATCCCAGGAATCCTTTTAACTGATACCGGATCACATTCCATCACCGACATTCCAGGGGTCAAGAGTGGAGAGTACATGAAGACAGTGTGTGTGTGTGTGTGTGTGTGTGTGTGTGTGTGTGTGTGTGTGTGTGTGTACGCAGTACAGATATCACATTACACTGCTGTTATTGTGTATTAAGCCATCAGAGAGGATCAGAGAGGATCAGAGAGACCACACCCCCTGAGAGATGGCAGATGGCTTTTTCTAGCAGCACAGTAATAATGTCCCTGGCTATCATCACTGGCCCTAACACGCACATATGATCTCTGTCCTTACCCTTCACAACACAGACATGAGAGAGTATGTGTGTGTGTGCAGGAGAGTTTAATCACACTGTCAGATGAGAGGACCCTCTCTAAAGACATGAAAAGAACCAGAGTCAAAGGTGTGTCTCTCTCTCCCTCTATTCTCTCTCTCCCTCTATTCTCTCTCTCCCCCTCTATTCTCTCTCTCCCTCTATTCTCTCTCTCCCTCTATTCTCTCTCTCCCTCTATTCTCTCTCTCCCTCTATTCTCTCTCTCTCCCTCTATTCTCTCTCTCCCTCTATTCTCTCTTTCCCTCTATTCTCCCTCTCCCTCTATTCTCTCTCTCCCTCTATTCTCTCTCTCCCTCTATTCTCTCTCTCCCTCTATTCTCTCTCTCCCTCTATTCTATCTCTCCCTCTATTCTCTCTCTCCCTCTATTCTCTCTCCCTCTATTCTCTCTCTCCCTCTATTCTCTCTTTCCCTCTATTCTCCATCTCCCCCTCTATTCTCTCTCTCCCTCTATTCTCTCTCTCCCTCTATTCTCTCTCTCCCTCTATTCTCTCTCCTGACAGTGATGTTAAACTATAGGGTTTACTGTAACATCTGTTCTAGATTATTATCACTACAGATTAACAAGATCCATACATACAGGAAGAGATGACCAAGATCCATACATACAGGAAGAGATGACCAAGATCCATACATACAGGAAGAGATGACCAAGATCCATACATACAGGAAGAGATGACCAAGATCCATACATACAGGAAGAGATGACCAAGATCCATACATACAGGAAGAGATGACCAAGATCCATACATACAGGAAGAGATGACCAAGATCCATACATACAGGAAGAGATGACCAAGATCCATACATACAGGAAGAGATGAACAAGATCCATACATACAGGAAGAGATGACCAAGATCCATACATACAGGAAGAGATGACCAAGATCCATACATACAGGAAGAGATGACCAAGATCCATACATACAGGAAGAGATGACCAAGATCCATACATACAGGAAGAGATGACCAAGATCCATACATACAGGAAGAGATGACCAAGATCCATACATACAGGAAGAGATGACCAAGATCCATACATACAGGAAGAGATGAACAAGATCCATACATACAGGAAGAGATGAACAAGATCCATACATACAGGAAGAGATGAACAAGATCCATACATACAGGAAGAGATGACCAAGATCCATACATACAGGAAGAGATGACCAAGATCCATACATACAGGAAGAGATGACCAAGATCCATACATACAGGAAGAGATGACCAAGATCCATACATACAGGAAGAGATGACCAAGATCCATACATACAGGAAGAGATGACCAAGATCCATACATACAGGAAGAGATGACCAAGATCCATACATACAGGAAGAGATGAACAAGATCCATACATACAGGAAGAGATGAACAAGATCCATACATACAGGAAGAGATGAACAAGATCCATACATACAGGAAGAGATTACCAAGATCCATACATACAGGAAGAGATGAACAAGATCCATACATACAGGAAGAGATGACCAAGATCCATACATACAGGAAGAGATGACCAAGATCCATACATACAGGAAGAGATGAACAAGATCCATACATACAGGAAGAGATGACCAAGATCCATACATACAGGAAGAGATGACCAAGATCCATACATTCAGGAAGAGATGACCAAGATCCATACATTCAGGAAGAGATGAACAAGATCCATACATACAGGAAGAGATGACCAAGATCCATACATACAGGAAGAGATGACCAAGATCCATACATACAGGAAGAGATGACCAAGATCCATACATACAGGAAGAGATGAACAAGATCCATACATACAGGAAGAGATGACCAAGATCCATACATACAGGAAGAGATGACCAAGATCCATACATACAGGAAGAGATGAACAAGATCCATACATACAGGAAGAGATGACCAAGATCCATACATACAGGAAGAGATGACCAAGATCCACACATACAGGAAGAGATGACCAAGATCCACACATACAGGAAGAGATGACCAAGATCCATACATACAGGAAGAGATGACCAAGATCCATACATACAGGAAGAGATGACCAAGATCCATACATACAGGAAGAGATGACCAAGATCCATACATACAGGAAGAGATGACCAAGATCCATACATACAGGAAGAGATGACCAAGATCCATACATACAGGAAGAGATGAACAAGATCCATACATACAGGAAGAGATGACCAAGATCCATACATACAGGAAGAGATGACCAAGATCCATACATACAGGAAGAGATGACCAAGATCCATACATACAGGAAGAGATGACCAAGATCCATACATACAGGAAGAGATGACCAAGATCCATACATACAGGAAGAGATGACCAAGATCCATACATACAGGAAGAGATGACCAAGATCCATACATACAGGAAGAGATTAACCAAGATCCATACATACAGGAAGAGATGACCAAGATCCATACATACAGGAAGAGATGAACAAGATCCATACATACAGGAAGAGATGAACAAGATCCATACATACAGGAAGAGATGAACAAGATCCATACATACAGGAAGAGATGAACAAGATCCATACATACAGGAAGAGATGAACAAGATCCATACATACAGGAAGAGATGACCAAGATCCATACATACAGGAAGAGATGACCAAGATCCATACATACAGGAAGAGATGACCAAGATCCATACATACAGGAAGAGATGACCAAGATCCATACATACAGGAAGAGATGACCAAGATCCATACATACAGGAAGAGATGACCAAGATCCATACATACAGGAAGAGATGAACAAGATCCATACATACAGGAAGAGATGAACAAGATCCATACATACAGGAAGAGATGACCAAGATCCATACATACAGGAAGAGATGAACAAGATCCATACATACAGGAAGAGATGACCAAGATCCATACATACAGGAAGAGATGACCAAGATCCATACATACAGGAAGAGATGACCAAGATCCATACATACAGGAAGAGATGACCAAGATCCATACATACAGGAAGAGATGAACAAGATCCATACATACAGGAAGAGATGACCAAGATCCATACATACAGGAAGAGATGAACAAGATCCATACATACAGGAAGAGATTACCAAGATCCATACATACAGGAAGAGATGACCAAGATCCATACATACAGGAAGAGATGACCAAGATCCATACATACAGGAAGAGATGACCAAGATCCATACATACAGGAAGAGATGACCAAGATCCATACATACAGGAAGAGATGACCAAGATCCATACATACAGGAAGAGATGAACAAGATCCATACATACAGGAAGAGATGACCAAGATCCATACATACAGGAAGAGATGAACAAGATCCATACATACAGGAAGAGATGACCAAGATCCATACATACAGGAAGAGATGAACAAGATCCATACATACAGGAAGAGATGACCAAGATCCATACATACAGGAAGAGATGAACAAGATCCATACATACAGGAAGAGATGACCAAGATCCATACATACAGGAAGAGATGACCAAGATCCATACATACAGGAAGAGATGAACAAGATCCATACATACAGGAAGAGATGACCAAGATCCATACATACAGGAAGAGATGAACAAGATCCATACATACAGGAAGAGATGACCAAGATCCATACATACAGGAAGAGATGAACAAGATCCATACATACAGGAAGAGATGACCAAGATCCATACATACAGGAAGAGATGACCAAGATCCATACATACAGGAAGAGATGAACAAGATCCATACATACAGGAAGAGATGAACAAGATCCATACATACAGGAAGAGATGAACAAGATCCATACATACAGGAAGAGATGAACAAGATCCATACATACAGGAAGAGATGACCAAGATCCATACATACAGGAAGAGATTACCAAGATCCATACATACAGGAAGAGATGACCAAGATCCATACATACAGGAAGAGATGACCAAGATCCATACATACAGGAAGAGATGAACAAGATCCATACATACAGGAAGAGATGACCAAGATCCATACATACAGGAAGAGATGACCAAGATCCATACATACAGGAAGAGATGAACAAGATCCATACATACAGGAAGAGATGAACAAGATCCATACATACAGGAAGAGATGAACAAGATCCATACATACAGGAAGAGATGAACAAGATCCATACATACAGGAAGAGATGAACAAGATCCATACATACAGGAAGAGATGAATAACTAACATGTATATCTCAAAGATAAACTATCTTTAAACTGGAGACATATCATTGGGAAACAGGATTTGCCCTGGACTTGTTATGATGTGCTTGCTGTAACTAAATGGAACCTTGTCTTTGTGTGAGAGACAAGAAGATCAGATTGCCTCGTTAAACAAAGGTTCTCTGTCGGGAACTGGTACTATTCTAAGTTACTGGCATGAACATAAACGCCTGTGATCTCAACCGCGTCTCATTGGTGTGTAACTGTGGATTATGACTGAGGTCTGAGTGAAGCCAAAACTAAAGGCTTTGACTCAGAGTGGCGTCACTGGTGAGTCACATGTAGTTGCTGGAGAGGCTGTTGTGGAACAAACCCGGTCCAAGACATGTAAGACTGGATGGTTCATATGAGTAAATTAATAAATGTCAACAGTAGCCTTTTAACAAGAAATAAGTCTTTAACCTGTAAAAAGCTGGAGAGGACAGAGGCTAAACCAACTCTTTCCCCAACAGCATTTTCACTTTCAAAATGCACTGAACAACTGATTAAGGCATAATCAAATAAATCACACTCTTTCTGATATTAACTTTTTAATTTCCTGGGTCAAGAATGTGTTCAGTGTTTGTCCCAAATGGCACCCTGTCCCCCTATGTAGTGCACTACTTTTGACGATGGCCCACAGAGCTTTGGTCAAAAGTAGTGCACTACATAAGAAATAGGGTGCCGTTTGAGACGCGAACTCTGTCATCTCAGTGCTAATGAGCCAAACAGCAGGTCACACAGAGTTACAGAGACCAGCCTATTTACATAATTAAATCATAAATATAGAGAAATAGACATCTCAAAGTGTATGTCTCCAGTGATGAGCTCATCCTCGGGGCTACAACTGATTGATACGAGAAGGCAGTTACACTACACGCAGAACACGACGAGAGAGAAACAGCCAGTCAGCAGCGCCCTGATTTAAACGGCCGCTTTGGGCCAAATGAAAATTAATTAATTTCTGTGAAGAATCAATTTCTCAGAGTAACTAACAGTGTTAAATGCAAAGAGATGGGGGAGAGAGAGAGAGAGAGATCGTGTTTGTGTGCGCTCCGCAAAATCCCCCCATTACGCACACCTACACATAATTGCAGAGACTCAGTTTGAGCCACTGAAACACTTTTAAAAGATTGGAAAAGGTGCCATTATTTCAACAACGTTGCGTTGTTCGGTCGCTTCAACTCTTTATAAAGACATCAGAGATAGATGAGGGCACCATGGAAACCAACTCACCTGGCGTTAGTACAGTCGTTGTACAGCGTCTCGAAGTCTCTCCTGGAGATGAGTTTACACCGGTTCACTCCCGGTTGAATAGCTCCGAGGCCCCGGAGGATGCGGACCTGTTCCACGTTACAGACCACCGGTGTGATCTGGAGCCGCTTCAGCTTGGTATAGACCGTGTGCAGTCCGCCGACCAAGTGTTTCAGAAACAGGTCGAACGCCTGCGGGAGGCAGATTAGCTCGTTGTCTTTTACCGTGAAAGAGGCGAGCTTGGCGCCTCTGACCTCGACCATTTTAACCTCGTTGTTTTGCGGAGTGTTCTCAACCGGCGACGGGGTAGAATACACCGGTTTACAGGGCAGGACGTCGACCGGTGCGCCAGGGCTACCGACAGGGACTGGTAAGAGGTCCACGCTGAAAGGGTTCAGTCCGGTGGGCGCGATAGACGGTGAAGGGGATGAGGACGTGGTTGCTGGTGGCGGAGAGTTGGTCGCCGGTGAAGTCTGTATCGGAGGCGGTTGGACGAGAGGAACCGAGGGCATGAGAGCAGCCGGAGAGGCCATGATCCAAATCTGTATTTTAAAAAAAAAAACAAGCTGAAAGTCTCGAAAGTCAAGTGTAGTCTAAAAAAAGTGTCTGCGAGAGAAACAGAAATCAAAGAGTTGAGAGCTCGTCGGTAGTTTTTTTTTTTTAAGCTGAGAAATGTCGGAGATGCAGTGAGTGGGATAAAGGGTCCGTGCGTCAGGTTACCGATGACAGAATTGAGCTAGAGTGAGGAGCTCGCGGACGGGATGATACTGTCACATCATGAAAAAGAGGAGGAGCCTCTAAATATTCTTAGAAAAACATCACACGCATCTGTTGACCGTGTTCAGAATATGCGGTCCATTAGGCCAGAATAAAACTGGAATAGAAACTGAACACCTTGATGAATAATTTGTATAAGCAGCACAAGCTCCGGAGATAACGCCACTGAATTTTAACTGTAGGATGTTGACTATTCAGAGTGTGGAAGCTGCCCACTGTTTATAAATAATAACCCCCCCAAAAGGGCCCTCTACGGGGGGAGAAGAGGGACAGACAAGAGGACCCTGACTTTAACCTCTGACCCTCCTCAAGCCGCCACCCCATCATCCTGTCACACACCACATTAGGGACTGAGCCTCCACAACCCCTCGAATGCATACCCTTGACAGTTCCCTGCTAATGCTGATGAAGACTGAGGTTTGGAGACTCTCTTCTCTGCACACACAAAAAAAAAGCATATAGGCTAATTGAGTCCGCTCAAAAATATAAATAATGACACTAGCACTGACTTCGCTGATTATCGAGGAAGAAATGTGCTGAAAACAGCCAGTTTCCATCCACTTGGCCACATTTTCCAACCAGAGATGTTTCCATAAAAATGACTTTTTGCAGGTAGAAAACTGTGCGTGATGACGTACACTACCATTCAAAAGTTTGGAGTCACTTAGAAATGTCCTTGTTTTTCTAAGAAAAGCACTGTTTTTGTCCATTTAAAATAACATCAAATTGATCAGAAATACAGTGTAGACATTGTTAATGTTGTAAATGACTATTGTAGCTGGAAAAGGCAGATTTTTTAATGGAATATCTACATAGAAGGCCAGCATCCCGGAGTCCTCTCTTCACTGTTGAGGGGTCTGTTTCTCAAACTAGACACTCTAATGTACTTGTCCTCTTGCTCAGTTGGGGACCGGAGCCTCTTTCTATTCTGGTTAGCGCCAGTTTGCGCTGTTCTGTGAAGGGAGTATTACACAGCGTTGTATGAGATCTTCAGTTTCTTGGCAATTTCTCGCATGGAATAGCCTTCATTTCTCAGAACAAGAATAGACTGATGAGTTTCAGAAGAAAGTTCTTTGTTTCTGGCCATTTTGAGCCTGTACTCGAACCCACAAATGCTGACCTTCCAGATACGCAACTAGTCTAAAGAAGGCCAGTTTTATTGCTTCTTTAATCAGGACAACAGTTTTCAGCTGTGCTAACATAATTGCAAACAGGTTTTCTAATGATCAGTTAGCCGTTTAAAATGATAAACTTGGATTAGCTAACACAACATGCCATTGGAACACAGGAGTGATGGTTGCTGATAATGGGCCTCTGTAGCCTATGTAGATATTCATAAAAAATCTGCCGTTTCCCATCTACAATAGTCATTTACAACAATAACAATGTCTACACTGTATTTCTGATTAACTTGATATTATTTTAATGGACAAAATGGAGCAAAACAAGGACATTTCTAAGTGATCCCAAACGTTTGAACGGTTGTGTACGTGCAATTCAAAATGTATTCTGCCGTTAAATTCCTAAATGCCGAATGAAAAATAGTTAAATGCGGTTTCATCGCATTTTCATCACTACTGATGGTGTTGTCACAAAAACTGTTGCGTTAGCCTTTAGGACTATAAAAAATGTTCCCACGTTGGTATTGGCGCATGCGCTCTAGCCAACAGCTGGTAGATGCGGGTAGGCTACCTACATTATGAGATTATTATGTTTAAGAGCGATATTATTTTTATTTGTCAAAGCAGCCAAGCATCGACCATCATGTCACCAGAATCAGACCCTGGATATTTATTGGAAAGGAGCATCAAGCTCATCACCTTGCACTTTCACCACCCTGTGAAGTTCATCATAACTTATTTCATCTGTAGCCTAATAAGCTGCATGCTTTCCCGAGTCGTAGTGGGAGGACCACACAACATGTCATCTGTAGCCTAATAAACTGCATGCTTTCCCGAGTCGTAGTGGGAGGACCACACAACATGTCATCGCCTGACACCAAGATCTCTTCGATATGATGGTTATTATATCAATATTTGCGCATAAAGGCGTTTGAACCGCTATTTCTCGCATAATGAATTTTAGCGACACAAAAAAAAGATCCCACCATGTCGAACGAACAAATTGTCTTTCGGCATTTATGAAATTGCACCGGCATTTCATGTTTCCACCAGCCTGGTCGGGACTTTTTCCACGCGTCAGGAAATTCATTCGCATGAAATGGATGGGATGGAAACGTGATTAGTGACATGCGGTTGTCTCACTTAGTTACTTTAAGATGAATGCACAACAATGCACTAACTGTAAATCGCTCTGGATTCGAGCATCTGCTAAATTACACAAATGTTTAAAAAAAAAAACACAAAAAAAAACACCTTATCTGTAAATTAAAGGCATCAAGTGAACATTGTGGATATGGGAGCTTTTCGATGCGCGGTAGTTTTGTCCGGTATATAGCCTCGTCTCCATAGGAATGCACAGTGCTTTAACGGAGCATCACGTTGATAATGATCTAAGTCACAGAGGGAGAGAAGAAAACCTCAAGAGAGCGTGTTATGAAGAGGAGGTGGAGAGAAACGTCTCTTTATTCAGCTTAAAGGTCTTTTCACTCTTTTCTTCCTGCTTCCCCGTCCCTCTTTTGAATAAGCCTCTTGTGTTTTTTAATTGGCTGGAATTAATCTTAGGGATGTAGATGCCCGATTTGCATTCATTAAAAGTCAACTGAAGAAGTCAAGCTTGATTCTAATCAAATTTGCTTAATTATGCTTAGCTTTCAGCATCTCCCAGGAGAGAAGAGAGAGAGAACTTCACTTTTGTCTTTGGAAACTCCTGCTCTATCTCCTGCTGAGATGGCTTTTTACCAGCAAATAGACATTTAAAATGTCAGGACTCACTAAAAGACATGGAGAGGGGGAATTGCCACCTATTGGAGGAAAAAGTCTATGCCACGGCTCTGAAACCTGCGGCCCACGGGCCAGATGCGGCCCAGTCGCCGGTTTATAGCGGCACATTGATTTACACACATAATATCAGAAGTGTACTTCAATGTCAAATGTCAAACCATCCAGACAGTAATAAACCTCATATAGGGCACCAAATTCCACCCAAAACATATTTGAAAAGCTGAAGGCCACTGTGTGAGGGCTCTCTGTCGCTGCAGAAGAATGGTGTAGTGACCATAGAAATATAATGACTAGAACTGACATTCCCATTCTATTTCTGTAATAGATAATTATATATTTATGGTGGTGACATCCTGTGTCTGTTAGTCAGTGTGCTGTCTGTACCACTCTACCCTGCAGGGGTAGATACTCAGGACAACCACATCAGACTGATGAGGCATAAATACCACTCTATCCATTCTCATTAAGTAAATAACAACATATTTAACGCTTCATCTCTATCAAGAGGCCTCGGGTCAGTGGTTGAGGAAGAGCAAGAGAAATAGAGAGAGGTAGCAAAGAGAGAGACATAGATAAAGAGAGAGAAAGAGAGAGTAAAGAGAGAGAGACAGAGATAAAGAGAGAGAGAGAGAGAGAAAAAAAAGAGAGAGAGGTAGTACAGAGAGAGACAGAGATAAAAAGAGAGAGAGGTAGTACAGAGAGAGACAGAGATAAAGAGAGAGAGAGAGAGAGTAAAGAGAGAGACAGAGACAGAGATAAAGAGAGTAAAGAGAGAGACAGAGATAAAAAGAGAGAGAGGTAGTAAAGAGAGAGACAGAGATAAAGAGAGAGAGAGAGAGAGGAAAGAGAGAGACAGAGACAGAGATAAAGAGAGTAAAGAGAGAGATAGAGAAAGAGAGAGAGAGAGAGTAAAGAGAGAGACAGAGATAAAGAGAGAGAGATAGAGAGTAAAGAGAGAGACAGACATAAAAAGAGAGAGAGGTAGTAAAGAGAGAGAGAGAGAGAGTAAAGAGAGAGAGAGAGAGTAAAGAGAGAGACAGAGAGACAGGTAGTACAGAGAGAGACAGAGATAAAAAGAGAGACAGAGATAAAGAGAGAGAGAGAGGTAGTACAGAGAGAGACAGAGATAAAAAGAGAGACAGAGATAAAGAGAGAGAGAGAGGTAGTACAGAGAGAGACAGAGATAAAGAGAGGGAGATTTAGAAATCTGTCCCAACCACTCTCAGCCATAATCCTAACAGACAAGCCTTTCCGTCAGGAGCTGAATCAGCCATTAGGACCCAAATCAACACAGAGTTCCAGAATGCTCCCGTGTCATCCATGATAATGGAAATTGATTATGCATATGGAAATGAGCTGTAGTCCGCGGCAACGTGACCTTCAGCGGTGCTAATTGAAACAAGTGTGGAGCCTCAGCGTCAGTTATCAGGCCTAACAGCACACCATAAATCATCATGAAGACCCCTGTCACAACACGACCCAGTAGAACGGATGTGTTGTTTTTCTCTCCCTGTATCAGACCAGTCTGAACATGTCCGTGGGTTAGATCCCTGGGTTAATAGGACCAGATGAGGCTTTAGTACCGGATGAACAGACACAGTTCAGACTCATGTAGGTGTGGAGATGGAGAGAGAGAGAGGGAGAGGGAGAGGGAGAGGGAGAGAGTGAGAAGGAAAGAAAGAAAGAAAAAGAGAGAGAGGGAGGGAGAGAGAGAATGAAATAAAATGAGGGAGAGAGAGAGAGAGATTTAAAGAAAATGAGGGAGAGAGAGAGAAAGAGAGAGAGAGAGAAAGAGAGGAGGGGAGCGAGAGAGAGAGAGAGGAGAGAGAGAGAAAGAGAGAGGGGGTAGGGAGAGAGAGAGGAGAGAGAGAGAAAGAGAGAGGGGGTAGGGAGAGAGAGCGAGAGAGACAGAGAGGGGGGGAGAGAGCAAGAGAGAGGAGAGAGAGCTGATGTGGTGATGATGGGGATTGATTTAGTTAGAGTTTGAGGTGAGGAGGTAACGAACGGTGCCAGTGACACAGAACAGGTTGAAGGAGAAGAAGAGAGTAATGAGCCAGATACACTTGATCTCGCCTAATTTCTGTGTCCAAAGCAGCATACTTGTTTTTCTTAGTTGAGTTGACTCAATTTGACCTTGTGCATCCAACTGAGAAAAAAAACTGTGTTGAGTGAGTGAGAAAAATAGCCAACACTCTGAGAAAAAAAGGTGCTATCTAGAAGCTAAAAGGATTCTTCAGCTGTCCCCATTGCAGAACCCTTTGAAGAACCCGTTTTGGTTTCAGGGAGAATCCTTTCCACAGAGGGTGTTACATGAAACCCCAAAAGGTTCTACCTGGAACCAAAAAAAGGGTTCTACCTGGAACCAAAAAAAAGGGTTCTACCTGGAACCAAAAAAAAGGGTTCTACCTGGAACCAAAAAAAGGGTTCTACTTGGAACCAAAAAAAAGGGTTCTACCTGGAACCAAAAAAAAGGGTTCTACCTGGAACCAAAAAAAGGGTTCTACCTGGAACCAAAAAAAAGGGTTCTACCTGGAACCAAAAAAAAGGTTCTACCAGGAACCGAAAAGGGTTCTCCTATGGGAACAGCCTAAGAACCCTTTTGGAACCCTTTTTTCTAAGAGTGTACATATCAAGTCAACTGACGGAGAGGCAAAGTTAGGTGTAATTAGTAGATTGTAGATGTTCCTAGTGAAGAAGCAGCTCACTGGTCAGAGAAAGACAGGAGTAAACTGGTAATACAGTTGAAATGAAGTATGAGAGGTCAACAGAGTCGCCACATAAAGAGATGATGAGTTATCGAAAAAGTATAAAGTCAATCTCGTTGTGGAAGATTGAATTAACATAAATTGTTGACGACTAGAGGTGATTATGGAGAATACATTTATGAACCAAACAATATACAACAGCCACTGATTGAGAACAGATGTTGTCCACCTGTTAAACACAGGATCCTAGAGTGCAATTCACTGCGTCAATGAGTCGTCCCAATAATCTAATCAAGGGAAATATAATATATATAATCATATCCATCATTACATAGTTGAACACACAAAATTCTAATTTGATAAAGGATATTTCATTATAAAGTGTAGAGACACAAGGGAGTTTCCCCGGCGAGGCCTCTGTGAAGGTTGCAGCTATCACTGATCACTGGCCTCATGGATCCTTATTCAATTAACAACACTCTAATGAACGCAATTCATTAATGAATGAATGAATGAACGAATAATAGAGGCACTATATGTTAAGCGTCTAGGTAGATAGAGGAATAGCTCATTATAGATCAAACCTAATCGTATTGGAACCTGTCCAAAAAAAAACAACAAAGTCACTTAAAGACGTTGGGAAGTTGTTCAACACAATCAATCCATTCTCTTCTCTAATGAGCTTTAACGATGCTCTTAATGGTTTATTATCCAATATCCTAGTTATGAATATTAAAGGAATTAAGCAAGCAGAAGAGTTTACACTGTTATCAATCGGTATTTTGTATTGACAAGGTCAACGTTAAACAAAAACAGTCCCTGAAAAGAACGCTGGATGTTTATCTTGATGTAGACGAGGCTCCTCAGATAACCACTAGACACGTGATATGGATCAACCTACTGGGCATTGAAAGTACAAAAGGCAGAAACATAAACTCAGCAAAAAAAGAAACGTCCTCAGGCCTACAAGCCCTCAGTCCAGCCTCTCTCAGCCTATTGCGGACAGTCTGAGCACTGATGGAGGGATTGTGCGTTCCTGGTGTAACTCGGGCAGTTGTTGTTGCTATCCTGTACCTGTCCCTCAGGTGTGATGTTCAGATGCACCGATCCTGTGCAGGTGATGTTACACATGGTCTGCCACTGCGAGGACGATCAGCTGTCCATCCTGTCTCCCTGTAGAGCTGTCTTAGGCGTCTCACAGTAAGGACATTGCAATTCATTGCCCTGGCCACATCTGCAGTCCTCATGCCTCCTTGCAGTATGCCTAAGGCACGTTCACGCAGATGAGCAGGGACCCTGGGCATCTTTCTTTTGGTGTTTTTCAGAGTCAGTAGAAAGGCCTCTTTAGTGTCCTAAGTTTTCATAACTGTGACCTTAATTACCTACCGTCTTTAAGCTGTTAGTGTCTTAACGACTGTACCACAGGTGCATGGGAAACAGTGTTTCAACCCTGTCCAATGAAGATCTGTGGAGTTGTTTGGATTTTTACTAATTATCTTTGAAAGACAGGGTCCTGAAAAAGGGCCGTTTCTTTTTTTTCTGAGTTTAACATTTAATATTATAGAAAGGTAAAGGAATAGCTGATTTTCACGTAAGGTGACAATGTTGAAAGTCCTAATGTTTTTCTTCAAGGGGGTCGCCTAATGTACAGTAGAATTCACAGCCACAGGAGTACTATAGCAACGAGTGTAGGTACATCTTTGTTGCCATGGCGAAACACTAATGAAATCTTTCCAGCAGTCATATTAAAGGCAACAGATGCATTAAGGCAGAAATAATCATTCATCTGCAGAGCAATTAGTGGGACTGTCAGAGCTAGTGCTGCCTGTTGAAAATACCCAACACAGTGTCATTAATTAAAGCATTTAATGTTCCACACGATCGGTCATGTCACGAGACTATTACCACACGAAATGCACTGAATGTTACTGATGTAAGTATACATTCCATTTACAGTGAAATGAATGACGGTGAACTAGCCTAAACACAGATACACCATTCAATAAGCGCCAAGAGAAGAGGTGTGGATTTGCAAGGATAAGCATGTTGAGGTTGTGCTGACCTTTGACACCTCCTGATCTCAGTAGCTGTGATTCGTAGAAGTAAGATGAATCATTTCACAGACGAAGACAACACGATAAGACATCTGGTGCTTTTTACAAAGGGCCAGAGAAGAAGATGAACAGAGTATCCAGATGAAACAGGGAGATCAAACACACTTGGGGCCAGAGGACACTGAACACAAAGCCTGCCATTCAAAGCCTCTGTCGGTGCTGCCTCTCTATCTCCTGAGGGGCTCAGACGTTAGGAGGGGAAGACATAAATGCTGACACAGAAACCTCCCGCTCCGCGTCTGAGGAGGGTCTTAAGCTGTCAGAGGGTGCTTAGGAGAGCGCTAGTCTGGATGAAGAAACCACGCACAGTGCATTATCACTTCAGGCTTCTGGAGGGAACCAGCCAATGATAGTGTGTGTGTGTAGAAGTTATCTTGTCTGATGAGGTTTATCTCAGGATGAATGAGTAATGTGTCTACGGTGCATGTTTTTCTTCTTCACAGGAACAACTGTCACGGAGATGGCAGAGGTTTGATCTTTATGCGGAGAAGAAAACGCTAGCTTCTGTTCAATACCCTCTGACATGTCTCTGGGAGGGGGAGTACAGGCAGGTGATCAAAGTACAAGTCAAGTGTCAGGAGTGTTTTTGTTGACGATGTTCATTAATAGAGGCCACTCAAAACCCTCTCTTTGATCACTTTCTGCTGACGAGGACAGTATCCATCAAATGGATTAAATGAAACGCGGGCCAGTGAAGAAATACAATTACTTAAGTTATGCAAATTGAGTGTATGTTCTGTTATTGTGGCAATGACCTGTTTTACCAGCTATAATATGAGCGAGAACCTTTACTGACCATTGATAGTGACATAGCGACCTCATGTGGCCATTTTTTATTCAGCGCATCTCGAGATTTGCGTGTCAAAAACAACAATCTCGAACAATTCTGGACGAACTCGACCACCGTACTCGATACCCTTTCCCCTCTATCTCACTATGTTTTTTTTTTTTCTTTCTAACTTTTAGTTACTATAGCTAATTTTGTACCTTCATTTTGCAGTGCCTTTACACAGACAGTCATTATATATATATTTTTCGTTTTCCATCATGTTCACGACCACCGGTTCCCGAGGGCTCGGTAAGTACCAGACTAGTTGATTCGTGTACGAGTGTTTTCGCTCGGTCCTGTCTCGCAGCTTTGCACTGTCATTCATTCTAGATGAATCTTAAGTATTTGAACGGGTCACATCGTCGTTTCTACGCGTACAATCGACGATTCGAGCCTTTACCATTTTTGTCATAATGTTTAATAATTTAATATTTAATAAACGACGCTGAATGCTGGCTCAGTACTGTAGTGACAGAACGGTGCATGTGGTTTCCCCGCCCACATTTTCAATACAGTATTTAACGTTACCAGGAACAAGTACTCTGCTGTAAATTCTGATAAGAGTATCAACTTGATTGTGCCCTACAGGTAGGTGATTGATTGATTGGTTGCCTCCCCCCACAGATAAGGCCCCCCTGTCTAAAGGTCTCCTCCTGGTCCTCAGTGGTCTGACTGTCGTGCTAACCCTCCTGCCACAGTACAATCACCTGTTCACCTACAGCCTGCAGGCCATCACGCTGCAGCACCAGGTAGCGGAAAAGAGAGAGAGAGTGTCGTAAATCTCTCCTATCTCCCCCTGTGGATCATATTGCCAAAGACAGTACAGTATAAAGATGGGCAGAAACTGCTTCTCCAATAGAAATCCCCGATCACGCTTGTAGCCGACCTTTGGCTAGCTAAACTCATGCCCAGAAACACGTAATCTGCTTTTAATGGTCTTGGTGCCGAACTGCGCATGTGCAGGCTGTCAAATCGAAGACACTCCTTCGATATAAAGTTGTTTTTGATTAAAATTATTACATGTCAGATTGTCACTTTCACGAGGTTGTAGTAATGACAGTTTCAGCTACTTAAGACATTGGCTCAAATCTCAGTTTTGCATTTAGATTTCTAGACAATTAACAACTTAAGGACACATTTTTCGATCTGGTCGGCCAAGTCTGTTTCTCAAGCGTTCCCGGAAGTCTTGTGATGTTGCACCTCTGGGTTTAGAAACTCTGTGGTGTGTGTACTGTGTAACAACCCTCACTCCTCTTCTTCTGTAAGGTATGGCGGTTAGTGTGTGGCAGACTGATCTGTCTGGACCTAAAGGACACCTTCTGCAACAGTCTGCTCATCTACAACTTCCGCATCTTGGAGAGACGGTTCGGCAGCAGAAAATTTGCTGTAAGTTCATTTCAGCTTGTAAACCTCTGTTAGACTCACTGGGTGCGTTCCAGCTGGTCTTTATTGCAGTCGTGCTGCACAGATTATCAGTTGTTTAATCAAATTATCGTAATAATGATGATGATGATGTGGTGGTGATGATGATATGATTTTATGTGATGTCATTGTTTCATACTGTAACATCCTGGTTCTTCCTATAGGCCTAACTGTAACATCCTGGTTCTTCCTATAGGCCTAACTGTAACATCCTGGTTCTTCCTATAGGCCTAACTGTAACATCCTGGTTCTTCCTATAGTCCTAACTGTAACATCCTGGTTCTTCCTGTAGTCCTAACTGTAACATCCTGGTTCTTCCTATAGGCCTAACTGTAACATCCTGGTTCTTCCTATAGGCCTAACTGTAACATCCTGGTTCTTCCTATAGGCCTAACTGTAACATCCTGGTTCTTCCTATAGTCCTAACTGTAACATCCTGGTTCTTCCTGTAGTCCTAACTGTAACATCTTGGTTCTTCCTATAGGCCTAACTGTAACATCCTGGTTCTTCCTATAGGCCTAACTGTAACATCCTGGTTCTTCCTATAGGCCTAACTGTAACATCCTGGTTCTTCCTATAGTCCTAACTGTAACATCCTGGTTCTTCCTGTAGTCCTAACTGTAACATCTTGGTTCTTCCTATAGGCCTAACTGTAACATCCTGGTTCTTCCTATAGGCCTAACTGTAACATCCTGGTTCTTCCTATAGGCCTAACTGTAACATCCTGGTTCTTCCTATAGGCCTAACTGTAACATCCTGGTTCTTCCTATAGGCCTAACTGTAACATCTTGGTTCTTCCTATAGGCCTAACTGTAACATCCTGGTTCTTCCTATAGGCCTAACTGTAACATCCTGGTTCTTCCTATAGGCCTAACTGTAACATCTTGGTTCTTCCTGTAGTCCTAACTGTAACATCCTGGTTCTTCCTATAGGCCTAACTGTAACATCCTGGTTCTTCCTATAGGCCTAACTGTAACATACTGGTTCTTCCTATAGTCCTAACTGTAACATCCTGGTTCTTCCTATAGGCCTAACTGTAACATCCTGGTTCTTCCTATAGGCCTAACTGTAACATCTTGGTTCTTCCTGTAGTCCTAACTGTAACATCTTGGTTCTTCCTGTAGGCCTAACTGTAACATCCTGGTTCTTCCTGTAGTCCTAACTGTAACATCTTGGTTCTTCCTGTAGGCCTAACTGTAACATCCTGGTTCTTCCTGTAGGCCTAACTGTAACATCCTGGTTCTTCCTGTAGTCCTAACTGTAACATCCTGGTTCTTCCTATAGTCCTAACTGTAACATCCTTGTTCTTCCTGTAGTCCTAACTGTAACATCCTTGTTCTTCCTGTAGTCCTAACTGTAACATCCTGGTTCTTCCTGTAGGCCTAACTGTAACATCCTGGTTCTTCCTGTAGGCCTAACTGTAACATCCTGGTTCTTCCTGTAGTCCTAACTGTAACATCCTGGTTCTTCCTGTAGGCCTAACTGTAACATCCTGGTTCTTCCTGTAGGCCTAACTGTAACATCCTGGTTCTTCCTGTAGTCCTAACTGTAACATCCTGGTTCTTCCTGTAGTCCTTCCTGTTTGGGACGTGGGTGCTCACTGCACTGGTGGACTTCCTGCTGTCCGAAGCGTTTCACTACCTGTTTGACTACCAGGTGTCTGAGCTGCCTGCCGGACTGTGAGTACCTCTACCTTTACACCTGTTCTTCACAGCGGGACCTCTAACTGGGCTGCCTGCCGGACTGTGAGTACCTCTACCTTTACACCTGTCCTTCACAGCGGGACCTCTAACTGGGCTGCCTGCCGGACTGTGAGTACCTCTACCTTTACACCTGTCCTTCACAGCGGGACCTCTAACTGGGCTGCCTGCCGGACTGTGAGTACCTCTACCCTTACACCTGTCCTTCACAGCAGGACCTCTAACTGGACTGCCTGCCGGACTGTGAGTACCTCTACCTTTACACCTGTTCTTCACAGCGGGACCTCTAACTGGGCTGCCTGCCGGACTGTGAGTACCTCTACCTTTACACCTGTCCTTCACAGCGGGACCTCTAACTGGGCTGCCTGCCGGACTGTGAGTACCTCTACCTTTACACCTGTCCTTCACAGCGGGACCTCTAACTGGGCTGCCTGCCGGACTGTGAGTACCTCTACCCTTACACCTGTTCTTCACAGCGGGACCTCTAACTGGGCTGCCTGCCGGACTGTGAGTACCTCTACCTTTACACCTGCCCTTCACAGCGGGACATCTAACTGGTCTGCCTGCCGGACTGTGAGTACCTCTACCTTTACTCCTGTCCTTCACAGCGGGACCTCTAACTGGGCTGCCTGCTGGACTGTGAGTACCTCTACCTTTACACCTGTCCTTCACAGCGGGACATCTAACTGGGCTGCCTGCCGGATTGTGAGTACCTCTACCTTTACACCTGTCCTTCACAGCGGGACATCTAACTGGGCTGCCTGCCGGATTGTGAGTACCTCTACCTTTACACCTGTCCTTCACAGCGGGACCTCTAACTGGGCTGCACACATGTTCTTGACACCTGAGCTCAATCCCTAAATCAATCCCTTGCTCCTATGGACTCCTTTCCTTGAAGTGTGCACTTGTTCACTGAAGGTGTACCGTTGTATTAACACCACTAGAGAGCAGTGAGATCAACGAGGGGCTCGATGTGCTGCAGCTACTTCCAAACCAGCTGTAGGCCTATACGTTCTAGATGAAAACATCACACTGCACATGTTGAAAAACTAGGAAGTACCGGTACTCCTTGACCTTTTACCTCATAGAGAGAAGTGTTGTGTTGCTCTTTTAGGGAAGTGAGTTGTCTGTGTTTTTAGTTTCATACCTGGCTAACTTAGGGATAGGCCAGACCTTGGTGAAATAAAACAGTAACAGTGAAATAGAATGGTTTTAATTCCACTTCAAACAGCAGTTAAAAAGTAAGTATTGGAAAGTGAAACCATTTTTAATTATGAAAAGCATAAATATCTGTACAAAGATCGATGTGACGGAAATGTTGGAGATGAATCAGTAAAGGATTTTATCTCTGCATACGACATCCTGTTCTGTAAACAAGGTTTAGTTCTGGAACCTTGTAAAGGCGCTGTTTAGTTCTGGAACCTTGTAAAGGCGCTGTTTAGTTCTGGAACCTTGTAAATGCGCTGTTTAGTTCTGGAACCTTGTAAAGGCGCTGTTTAGTTCTGGAACCTTGTAAAGGCGCTGTTTAGTTCTGGAACCTTGTAAAGGTGCTGTTTAGTTCTGGAACCTTGTAAAGGCGCTGTTTAGTTCTGGAACCTTGTAAAGGCGCTGTAAAGGCGCTGCTGTTTTCTTGTGTTTATGGGACCTTGATTTCCATCTTTTTCACATTCGTTTTGAAATAGCATTTCTTATTGGACAAGTTCAGGTAGTCCCTTTCTGTTTCAGTTCCTTTTTCTTCCGTTTGGTTTCAATACAACCCAGGACAAATAAGTGTGTCTAGACTAGTGGTTCTGTGTCTCTATGGCCTAGTAGTGGTCATCTCAAGGACCAGGACAGGCTCAGGGGTAGTTGGTTGGTGGGATGTGGCTCCTGTCTCAGGGGTAGTTGGTTGGATGTGGCTCCTGTCTCAGGGGTAGTTGGTTGGATGTGGCTCCTGTCTCAGGGGTAGTTGGTTGGTGGGATGTGGCTCCTGTCTCAGGGGTAGTTGGTTGGTGGGATGTGGCTCCTGTCTCAGGGGTAGTTGGTTGGATGTGGCTCCTGTCTCAGGGGTAGTTGGTTGGATGTGGCTCCTGGCTCAGGGGTAGTTGGTTGGATGTGGCTCCTGTCTCAGGGGTAGTTGGTTGGATGTGGCTCCTGTCTCAGGGGTAGTTGGTTGGATGTGGCTCCTGTCTCAGGGCTACTCAGCCGGATGTGACTCCTGTCTCAGGGGTAGTTGGTTGGATGTGGCTCCTGTCTCAGGGGTAGTTGGTTGGATGTGGCTCCTGTCTCAGGGGTAGTTGGTTGGATGTGGCTCCTATCTCAGGGGTAGTTGGTTGGATGTGGCTCCTATCTCAGGGGTAGTTGGTTGGATGTGGCTCCTGCCTCAGGGGTAGTTGGTTGGATGTGGCTCCTGCCTCAGGGGTAGTTGGTTGGTGGGATGTGGCTCCTGTCTCAGGGGTAGTTGGTTGGATGTGGCTCCTGTCTCAGGGGTAGTTGGTTGGATGTGGCTCCTGGCTCAGGGGTAGTTGGTTGGATGTGGCTCCTGTCTCAGGGGTAGTTGGTTGGATGTGGCTCCTGTCTCAGGGGTAGTTGGTTGGATGTGGCTCCTGTCTCAGGGCTACTCAGCCGGATGTGACTCCTGTCTCAGGGGTAGTTGGTTGGATGTGGCTCCTGTCTCAGGGGTAGTTGGTTGGATGTGGCTCCTGTCTCAGGGGTAGTTGGTTGGATGTGGCTCCTATCTCAGGGGTAGTTGGTTGGATGTGGCTCCTATCTCAGGGGTAGTTGGTTGGATGTGGCTCCTGCCTCAGGGGTAGTTGGTTGGATGTGGCTCCTGCCTCAGGGGTAGTTGGTTGGTGGGATGTGGCTCCTGTCTCAGGGGTAGTTGGTTGGTGGGATGCGGCTCCTGTCTCAGGGGTAGTTGGTTGGTGGGATGTGGCTCCTGTCTCAGGGGTAGTTGGTTGGTGGGATGTGGCTCCTGTCTCAGGGGTAGTTGGTTGGTGGGATGTGGCTCCTGTCTCAGGGGTAGTTGGTTGGTGGGATGTGGCTCCTGTCTCAGGGGTAGTTGGTTGGTGGGATGTGGCTCCTGTCTCAGGGGTAGTTGGTTGGTGGGATGTGGCTCCTGTCTCAGGGGTAGTTGGTTGGTGGGATGTGGCTCCTGTCTCAGGGGTAGTTGGTTGGTGGGATGTGGCTCCTGTCTCAGGGGTAGTTGGTTGGTGGGATGTGGCTCCTGTCTCAGGGGTAGTTGGTTGGTGGGATGTGGCTCCTGTCTCAGGGGTAGTTGGTTGGTGGGATGTGGCTCCTGTCTCAGGGGTAGTTGGTTGGTGGGATGTGGCTCCTGTCTCAGGGGTAGTTGGTTGGATGTAGCTCCTGTCTCAGGGGTAGTTGGTTGGATGTGGCTCCTGTCTCAGGGGTAGTTGGTGGGATGTGGCTCCTCTCTCAGGGTTAGTTGGTGGGATGTGGCTCCTGTCTCAGGGTTAGTTGGTGGGATGTGGCTCCTGTCTCAGGGGTAGTTGGTTAGTTGTGGCTCCTGTCTCAGGGGTAGTTGGTTGGATGTGACTCCTGTCTCAGGGGTAGTTGGTTGGATGTGACTCCTGTCTCAGGGGTAGTTGGTTGGATGTGACTCCTGTCTCGGTCTCTGGCCCAGGAATGGTCTTTGTAAGATTATCTAAAGCAACAGGACAAGCTGTGTGGCTACCCAGCCTGCTCCTCCCGTCCCGGGTCCCCCCCCGTTTGAAGGGGGTGTCCTCCCCGGTTCGGACCACGCTGGAGAAAGAGGCGCTGACCTGAACCCTCAACATCTTCATCACCCTCCTCTTGTAACCCTTACAGGCAAAGAAGTAGACAAAGGGGTCCAGGCAGCAGTTGAAGTTCATGAGACACACAGTGAAGTGTAGAGACATCTGAAGGGGAGGGAGAGAGGGGTTAGTGGAGGAGTCGGTCACACGTGGATTGGAGATGGACATTGCACACACGCTTAAATACACAATCTCATGGTCAACACACACACACACACACACACACACAAAAAAATACAATGATATTAACAGATAGGCCTATGTTTGTGTGTCAGTGGAGGTTGGTAGAAGGCGCTGTAGGAGGAAGGGCTCGTTGTAATTCATGGAACTCATGTTTGACTCTGTTCCATTCATTCCATTCCAGCCTTTACAATAAGCCCATCCTCCTATAGCTCCTCCCACCAGCCTCCGCTGGTGTGGAGACAACTACCTGAAAGGCCTGTAGCTCGGTACAGTCTGGTGTGTATCTCAGCTTTCGGATCATATACTGCAGGATGTTGATGTGATAGGGACTGAAACACACTACAAACACCAGCACTACCCCTGCTATCACCCCCGTCGCCTTCTGGCTCCTCAATGACCTGTGACCTCGCCCACCGACCCTACTTCTCGTCACCAACCGCAGCTTCCAAAGCAACACCAAGTAGCAACACAGGATGGTTGCAACGGGAACGCCGTATCCCATGACGACGGCTCCAATGAGGACGTAGGGGAGTCCCTCCACGGCCCCGTTCTCAAAGTTGGGGTACTCCATGCAGGTGGTGGTTCCGTCCGGCTCGGCCCGGGTCATGGTCACGGAGAGGAGGGGTAACGTCTGGACCAGGACTAGAACCCACACCCCTACGCAGACGTAGCGGATGGTCCGGGCCCGGCAGAGCCTGGTGTAACGTAGAGGGAGAACCACGGCTACGAAGCGGTCTACGGCCAGGCAGGTCATGAAATTGACCCCTGCGTAGGTGTTGACGTAGAACAGAAGGGCGGTGACGCGACACAGGGTCTCCCCCAGGGGCCAGTGGAAACCTAGAGGCAGGGAGACTCAAAGATTACCAAGAGAGGTTAGTCCACTTCTGGAACATAACAAGACGCCTGGGATCTGTCTCTCAGGAAAAAGTGTCTGTGTGGATATTCTCCACCTACATTTAAACACCTACAGTGCCTTCAGAAAGTGTTCACACCCAGTGGTGGGAAAAGTACCCAAACGTCATACTTGTGTAAATGTAAAGATACGTTAATAGAAAATAACTCAAGTGAAAGTCACCCAGTAAAATACTACTTGAGTAAAAGTAAAAGTCACCCAGTAAAATACTACTTGAGTAAAAGTAAAAGTCACCCAGTAAAATACTACTTGAGTAAAAGTCACCTAGTAAAATACTACTTGAGTAAAAGTCCCCCAGTAAAATACTACTTGAGTAAAAGCCACCCAGTAAAATACTACTTGAGTAAAAGTCACCTAGTAAAATACTACTTGAGTAAAAGTAAAAGCCACCCAGTAAAATACTACTTGAGCAAAAGTCACCCAGTAAAATACTACTTGAGTAAAAGTAAAAGTCACCCAGTAAAATACTGCTTGAGTAAAAGTCACCCAGTAAAATACTACTTGAGTAAAAGTCACCCAGTAAAATACTACTTGAGTAAAAGTCACCCAGTAAAATACTACTTGAGCAAAAGTCACCCAGTAAAATACTACTTGAGTAAAAGTCACCCAGTAAAATACTACTTGAGCAAAAGTCACCCAGTAAAATACTACTTGAGTAAAAGTCACCCTTTGCATGGTGAATCAATACACCCAGTCACTACAAAGATTCAGGCATCTTTCCTAGCTCAGTTGCCGGAGAGGAAGGAAACCACTCAGGGATTTCATCATGATGCCAATGGTGACTTTAAAATAGTTACAGAGTATCATGGGTGTGATATGAGAACTAAGGATGGATCAACAACATTTGTAGTTACTCCACAATACTAACTTAAATTACAGAGTGAAAAGGAAGCCCGTATTTCAAAACATGCATCCTGTTTGCAACAAGGCACTTAAGTAATACTGCAAAAAAAAAAAAAAAAAATCAAACTTTCTTTCCTGAATACAAAGTG
The DNA here is from genome assembly GCF_057628025.1 of Oncorhynchus mykiss. NCBI lineage: Eukaryota > Metazoa > Chordata > Actinopteri > Salmoniformes > Salmonidae > Oncorhynchus > Oncorhynchus mykiss. The sequence goes on from NC_143039.1 coordinate 13,764,886, forward strand.
TTACGTTTAGGGCAAATCCAACACATCACAGAGTACCACTCTTCATATTATCAAGCATGGTGGTTGCTGCATCATGTTATGGGTGTGCTTGTCAGCAACAATGACAAGGGATTTTTTTTAGGATAAGCAGAATACAGCTATAAGCACAGGCAAAGTCCCAGAGGAAAACCTAGTCTGCTTTCCAACAGACACTGGGAGACATTCACCTTTCAGCAGGACAATATCCTAAAACACAAGGCCAAATATCCACTGGGGTTGCTTACCAAGAAGACATTGATTGTTCCTGGGTGGCATAGTTACCATTTTAACGTAAATCGTCTTGAAAATCTATGGCAAGACTTGAAAATGGCGGTCAATTTGACAGTTTAAAAAAAAGAGAAGAATTTAAAAAAGAATAATGTGCAAATATTGTACAATCCAGGTGTGCAAAGCTTTTAGAGATTTACCCAGAAAGACTCACAGCTGTAATCACTGCCAAAGGTGCTTCTACAAAGTATTGACTCGGGGGTTTGAATACTTATGCAAATTAGATATTTCCAAGAGTTCATTTTCAATACATTTGCAAAAATGTCAACACATGTTTTCACGTTGTCATTATGGGTTATTGTGTTTGTTTTAATTCGGGCTGTAACAACAAAATGTGGAAGAAGTCGAGGGGCGTGAACACTTTCTGAAGGCACTGTATCATTTCTACATACCTACTATCTGCTTTTAGTTGCTTGTTTTAAACTACTTCAAAACAACTATAGTCACCGACCTAGGACGTAGTGGAGTATTACTGACCTAGGACGTAGTGGAGTATTACTGACCTAGGACGTAGTGGAGTATTACTGACCTAGGACGTAGTGGGAGTATCACTGACCTAGGGTGTAGTGGAGTATCACCGACCTAGGGTGTAGTAGTGGGAGTATCACTGACCTAGGACGTCGTAGTAGTGGAGTATTACTGACCTAGGACGTAGTGGGAGTATCACTGACCTAGGGTGTAGTGGAGTATCACCGACCTAGGGTGTAGTAGTGGGAGTATCACTGACCTAGGACGTCGTAGTGGGAGTATCACTGACCTAGGGTGTAGTGGGAGTATCACTGACCTAGGGTGTAGTAGTGGGAGTATCACTGACCTAGGGCGTCGTAGTGGGAGTATCACTGACCTAGGGCGTCGTAGTGGGAGTATCACTGACCTAGGGCGTCGTAGTGGGAGTATCACTGACCTAGGGCGTCGTAGTGGGAGTATCACTGACCTAGGGCGTCGTAGTGGGAGTATCACTGACCTAGGGTGTAGTGGGAGTATCACTGACCTAGGGTGTAGTGGGAGTATCACTGACCTAGGGTGTAGTGGGAGTATCACCGACCTAGGACGTAGTAGTGGGAGTATCACTGACCTAGGGTGTAGTGGAGTATCACTGACCTAGGGTGTAGTGGGAGTATCACTGACCTAGGACGTCGTAGTGGGAGTATCACCGACCTAGGGTGTAGTGGGAGTATCACTGACCTAGGATGTCGTAGTGGGAGTATCACTGACCTAGGACGTCGTAGTGGGAGTATCACTGACCTAGGACGTCGTAGTGGGAGTATCACTGACCTAGGACGTCGTAGTGGGAGTATCACTGACCTAGGGTGTAGTGGGAGTATCACTGACCTAGGGCGTCGTAGTGGGAGTATCACTGACCTAGGGCGTCGTAGTGGGAGTATCACTGACCTAGGGCGTCGTAGTGGGAGTATCACTGACCTAGGGCGTCGTAGTGGGAGTATCACTGACCTAGGGCGTCGTAGTGGGAGTATCACTGACCTAGGGCGTCGTAGTGGGAGTATCACTGACCTAGGGTGTAGTGGGAGTATCACTGACCTAGGGTGTAGTGGGAGTATCACTGACCTAGGGTGTAGTGGAGTATCACTGACCTAGGGTGTAGTGGAGTATCACTGACCTAGGGCGTAGTAGTAGTGGAGTATCACTGACCTAGGGTGTAGTGGGAGTATCACTGACCTAGGGTGTAGTGGGAGTATCACTGACCTAGGGTGTAGTGGGAGTATCACTGACCTAGGGTGTAGTGGAGTATCACTGACCTAGGGCGTAGTAGTAGTGGAGTATTACTGACCTAGGGCGTAGTGAGAGTATCACTGACCTAGGGCGTAGTGGAGTATCACTGACCTAGGGTGTAGTGGGAGTATCACTGACCTAGGGTGTAGTGGGAGTATCACTGACCTAGGGTGTAGTGGAGTATCACTGACCTAGGGCGTAGTAGTAGTGGAGTATTACTGACCTAGGGCGTAGTGAGAGTATCACTGACCTAGGGCGTAGTGGGAGTATCACTGACCTAGGGCGTAGTAGTAGTGGAGTATTACTGACCTAGGGCGTAGTGAGAGTATCACTGACCTAGGGCGTAGTGGAGTATCACTGACCTAGGGTGTAGTGGGAGTATCACTGACCTAGGGTGTAGTGGAGTATCACTGACCTAGGGCGTAGTAGTAGTGGAGTATTACTGACCTAGGGCGTAGTGGGAGTATCACTGACCTAGGGCGTAGTGGAGTATCACTGACCTAGGGCGTAGTGGGAGTATCACTGACCTAGGGCGTAGTAGTAGTGGAGCATTACTGACCTAGGGCGTAGTAGTAGTGGAGTATTTCTGACCTAGGGCGTAGTGAGAGTATCACTGACCTAGGGTGTAGTGGGAGTATCACTGACCTAGGGTGTAGTGGGAGTATCACTGACCTAGGGTGTAGTGGAGTATCACTGACCTAGGGCGTAGTAGTAGTGGAGTATTACTGACCTAGGGCGTAGTGGGAGTATCACTGACCTAGGGCGTAGTGGAGTATCACTGACCTAGGGCGTAGTGGGAGTATCACTGACCTAGGGCGTAGTAGTAGTGGAGCATTACTGACCTAGGGCGTAGTAGTAGTGGAGTATTACTGACCTAGGGCGTAGTAGTGGTGGAGTATCACTGACCTAGGGTGTGGGAGTATCACTGACCTAGGGCGTGGGAGTATCACTGACCTAGGGCGTAGTGGAGTATCACTGACCTAGGGCATAGTGGGAGTATCACTGACCTAGGGCGTAGTGGAGTATCACTGACCTAGGGCGTAGTGAGAGTATCACTGACCTAGGGCGTAGTAGTAGTGGCGCATTACTGACCTAGGGCGTAGTAGTAGTGGAGCATTACTGACCTAGGGCGTAGTAGTAGTGGAGTATTACTGACCTAGGGCGTAGTGGGAGTATCACTGACCTAGGGCGTAGTGGGAGTATCACTGACCTAGGGCGTAGTAGTAGTGGAGCATTACTGACCTAGGGCGTAGTAGTAGTGGAGTATTACTGACCTAGGGCGTAGTAGTGGTGGAGTATCACTGACCTAGGGCGTAGTGGAGTATCACTGACCTAGGGCGTAGTGGAGTATCACTGACCTAGGGCGTAGTGGGAGTATCACTGACCTAGGGCGTAGTGGGAGTATCACTGACCTAGGGCGTAGTAGTGGAGTATCACTGACCTAGGGCGTAGTGGGAGTATCACTGACCTAGGGCGTAGTGGGAGTATCACTGACCTAGGGCGTAGTGGAGTATCACTGACCTAGGGCGTAGTAGGCTATCCTCAGAGGCAGGGCCAGAGTGAAGAGGACGTCAGAGGCGGCCAGGTTGGCAGAGTAGAGCGTGGTAGAGTTGATCTGGGCCAGGTTGGGTCTGATGACGTGCAGTGCCAGGGCGTTACCTAGGAGGCCGAGCGTGAAGACCAGGCTGTAGTGGAGAGACATGAGGACGCGGGCGACGGCGCGGTGGTCGTACAGGTTGGTGCAGACCAGGGAGGAGGAGGTGTTGGAGTCGAGGTTCAGAGTGGAGTTCACACCCTCCGACCACGACATGATGGTTAGTAACAGGAAGTGTAAATCTGAAGCACAGCAGGTGAGGGTTTGGGTGAAGACACTTGCAGTAGTTTAAAATCAACAGACTAAATTAGAGCAATATGTTCCATTTGTCTTGCATCATTTGCTCTATAACACTCATGTAGTAATTGCAACCCCAAATATACCCACAATTTGTGGGGGGAAATTCACTTTCCTGTGAAAAATATCTATGCTTAAACCTGTGTAAACTACATACTGTGTTATACAGTGGTGGAAAAAGTACCCAACTGTCATACTTTAGTAAAAGTATAGATACCTTTTTAATAGAAAGTGACTCAAGTGAAAGTCAGCCAGTGAAATACTTCTTGAGTAAAAGTCTAAAAGTATTTGGGTTGTAAATATATTTAAGTGTAAAAAGTAAATGTAATTGCTCAAATATACTTGTGTGAAAAGTAAAAGTGAAAGTATAAATGACTTGTTTAGTGAGTCCTCCAGGCCGGAGGCAGGAGGGATGACCACGTGTGCTCTTGAAAGTGCGTGAATTTGACAATTTTCCAGTCCTGCTGATAAAAGCATTGAAAATGTAATGAGTACTTTGGGTGTCAGAAAATGTATGGAGTAAAAAGTACAATATTTTCTTTAGGAATGTAGTGAAGTAAAAGTAAAATGGTCAAAAATATAAAAATTTAAGTACAGATTCTACAAAAAACTACTGAAGTACTTTAATATATTTGTACTTAAGTACGTTACACCACTGGTATTATACTGTACTATATCTGTGTAAACTACATACTGTATTATAGTACCATACCTGTGTAAACCACATACTGTATTATACTATCATACCCGTGTAAACCACAGTGTAATACTGTATCATACCTGTGTAAACCACATACTGTATTATACTATCATACCTGTGTAGACCACATACTGTAATACAGTACCATACCTGTGTAGACCACATACTGTAATATAGTATCATACCTGTCTAAACCACATACTGCATCATACCTGTGTAGACCACATACTGTACCATACCTGTGTAGACCACATACTGAATGATACTGTACCATACCTGTGTAGACCACATACTGAATGATACTGTACCATACCTGTGTAGACCACATACTGAATGATACTGTACCATACCTGTGTAGACCACATACTGAATGATACTGTACCATACCTGTGTAGACCACATACTGAATGATACTGTACCATACCTGTGTAGACCACATACTGTATGATACTGTACTCACCAGATGGAAGCGCTCTTAACTGTCAGTGGTGTTTCGGGAGGGACGTTGGTCCCCTGTGTGACTCCAGAGCCATGTGTCAGGTCAGCCAGTGGTGTTTCAGGAGGGACGTTGGTCCCCTGTGTGACTCCAGAGCCATGTGTCAGGTCAGCCAGAGAATGAAACTCAACAAGTATTAGATATATGTCTCTTTTCTTTGCGTCAGCTACGGCCGACTAGGCAGAAGTGTGCAGCTTCTGCCACAGCCAGTACCCAGACACACACTTATCATTTCCTGCACCGCAAGCAAACCCCTCCTACATTTATTCTGAGTGGGTGTGTGTGTGGGTGCAAGCGTCTCTTCGAAATTTGTAAAGATGAATTTATTTGATCAACAGGATGAATAATTTTCAGCATGTTTATTCATGTTTGTAAGGATATCAAACACTCCAGATGATATCGAGGGCACAAATAGGCTGAATGTCAGCTGTTCTTCATGTGAACAGAGTAGAAATTAGAGTAAAGAGGAAGAAGTATATTGACCCAATCGTGACTAGGGCTGGGAATTACCGGGGGGCCTCGTGGTGTGATATTACCGGGGGACCTCGTGGTGTGATATTACCGGGGGACCTCGTGGTGTGATATTACCGGGGGGCCTCGTGGTGTGATATTACCGGGGGGCCTCGTGGTGTGATATTACCGGGGGACCTCGTGGTGTGATATTACCAGGGGACCTCGTGGTGGGATATTACCAGTGGACCTCGTGGTGTGATATTACCGGGGGCCTCGTGGTGTGATATTACCGGGGGCCTCGTGGTGTGATATTACCGGGGGCCTCGTGGTGTGATATTACCGGGGGGCCTCGTGGTGTGATATTACCGGGGGGCCTCGTGGTGTGATATTACCGGGGGACCTCGTGGTGTGATATTACCGGGGGGCCTCGTGGTGTGATATATTACCGGGGGGCCTCGTGGTGTGATATTACCGGGGGACCTCGTGGTGTGATATTACCAGGGGACCTCGTGGTGTGATATTACCAGTGGACCTCGTGGTGTGATATTACCGGGGGACCTCGTGGTGTGATATTACCGGGGGGCCTCGTGGTGTGATATTACCGGGGGCCTCGTGGTGTGATATTACCGGGGGGCCTCGTGGTGTGATATTACCGGGGGGCCTCGTGGTGTGATAGAGAGAGAGTGAAAACACATTGTCTCCCTATTTAAAAAGATGGAGAATACGCTATGAAAGAAACCTACTGTAGTTTTGGTGCAGCTACAGCCAACTAGACATGTAACTGTATGGATCTGTCTCCTCCCATCACTACTAATGACCCTCTCATGACCTCTCTGGGCTGCTGTCATGTTCCTCATTCTGATCCTTCATGTGGAGTTCATAAAAAATGAATCTCTACTTTTAATACGAACTGTATTCATACCCTCAGGCTCTCACTATTACTAGTAGTGGTGTGTGTGTGTGTGTGTGTGTGCGTCAAGCATGGACATATCAGATATGGCTCATCCTGTGATGCTCATCTCCATTCTGTGTGTGTGTGTGACTGTGCGTGTCCTCGTGTGTGTATGTGTGGGTGACTGCGTGTGTGTGTGTGTGGGTGACTGTCCGTGTGGGTGACTGTGCGTGTGCGTGTCCGTGTGTGTGTGGGCGACCGTGCGTGTCCTCGTGTGTGTATGTGTGCGTGACTGCGTGTCCGTGTGTGTGTGTGGGTGACTGTCCGTGTGGGTGACTGTGCGTGTCCTCGTGTGTGTGACTGTGCGTGTGGGTGACTGCGTGTCCTGGTGTGTGTGTGGGTGACTGTGCGTGTCCTCGTGTGTGTGTGTGTGGGTGACTGCGTGACCTTGTGTGTGTGTGTGTGGGTGGGTGGGTGACTGCGTGTCCTGGTGTGGGTGACTGTGCGTGTCCTGGTGTGTGTGTGTGTGTGACTGTGTGTGTCCTGGTGTGTGTGTGGGTGACTGCATGTCCTCATGTGTGTGTGGGTGACTGTGCGTGTCCTGGTGTGTGTGTGGGTGACTGTGCGTGTCCTGGTGTGTGTGTGGGTGACTGTGCGTGTCCTGGTGTGTGTGTGGGTGACTGTGCGTGTCCTGGTGTGTGTGTGGGTGACTGTGTGTGTCCTGGTGTGTGTGTGGGTGACTGTGCGTGTCCTGGTGTGTGTGTGGGTGACTGTGCGTGTCCTGGTGTGTGTGTGGGTGACTGTGCGTGTCCTGGTGTGTGTGTGGGTGACTGTGTGTGTCCTGGTGTGTGTGTGGGTGACTGTGTGTGTGACTGTGTGTGTCCTGGTGTGTGTGTGTGGGTGACTGTGCGTGTCCTGGTGTGTGTGTGGGTGACTGTGCGTGTCCTGGTGTGTGTGTGTGTGGGTAACTGTGTGTGTGTGTGACTGTGCGTGTCCTACTGTGAGTGACTGTAATGGCAGGGCTCTGAGGTTAGCTGCTGGTCTATAATGATTCATTCTTACTTCCTCTAATAGAAATATACTTTACTGTATATCTGCTCAGAGGTTTGGTGTTTGTGAACAGAACATTGTTTTAACCATCTTCTCCTTTCCTCTCCTCCCCACCTCCCCTCTCTCCTCCTTACCTCCCTTCTCTCCTTCCCTCCCCTCTCTTCCTTACCTCCCCTCTCTCCTCTCTCCTCCTCACCTCCCCTCTCTCCTTCCCCATCCCCTCTCTCCTCCTCACCTCCTCCTCTCTCCTCCTCACCTCCTCTCTCCTCCTCACCTCCCCCTCTCTCCTTCCCCATCCCCTCTCTCCTCCTCACCTCCCCTCTCTCCTCCTCACCTCCCCTCTCTCCTCCACCTCCCATCACTCCTTCCCCATCCCCTCTCTCCTTCCCCATCCCCTCTCTCCTTCCCCATCACCTCTCTCCTTCCCCATCCCCTCTCCTCCTCACCTCCCCTCTCTCCTCCTCACCTCCATCCTCTCCTCCTCTCCTCCCCTCTCTCCTTCCCCTCTCCTCTCTCCTCCTCACCTCCCCTCCCCTCTCTCCTTCCCTCTCCTCTCTCCTCCTCACCTCCCCTCTCTCCTTCCCCTCTCCTCTCTCCTCCTCACCTCCCCTCTCTCCTTCCCCTCTCCTCTCTCCTTCCCCACCTCTCCTCTCTCCTTCCCCTCTCCTCTCTCCTCCTCACCTCCCCTCTCCTTCCCTCTCCTCTCTCCTCCTCACCTCCCCTCTCTCCTTCCCTCTCCTCCTCACCCCCCCTTCCCTATCCTCTCTCCTCCTCACCTCTCTCCTTCCCCTCTCCTCTCTCCTCCTCACCTCCCCTCTCTCCTTCCCTCTCCTCTCTCCTTCCCTCTCCTCTCTCCTTCCCTCTCCTCTCTCCTTCCCCTCTCCTCCTCACCTCCCCTCTCCTCCCCTCTCCTCTCCTCCCCTCTCTCCTCTCCTCTCCTCTCTCCTCCTCACCTCCCCTCTCTCCTTCCCTCTCCTCTCTCCTCCTCTCCTTCCCCCTCTCCTCCTCACCTCTCCTCCAGGCTAGGCCCAGTGTTCAGCCTGTTTGTACCTTTCTACTCCTCCATCCCCAAGGTTCCAGTCACTCAACTCCTTGGTCAGATCTCCATAACTAACAAGTCCCTGGTTTACATTGTAGGCCTGCAGGTATGTAGAGTTACATAGTGTTCAGCATGGTGGGGGTCAATGGTTAATATGTAGAGTTACATAGTGTTCAGCATGGTGGGGGTTAATATGTAGAGTTACATAGTGTTCAGCATGGTGGGGGTCAGTGATTAATATGTAGAGTTACATAGTGTTCAGCATGGTGGGGGTCAGTGGTTAATATGTAGAGTTACATAGTGTTCAGCATGGTGGGGGTCAGTGGTTAATATGTAGAGTTACATAGTGTTCAGCATGGTGGGGGTTAATATGTAGAGTTACATAGTGTTCAGCATGGTGGGGGTTAATATGTAGAGTTACATAGTGTTCAGCATGGTGGGGGTCAGTGGTTAATATGTAGAGTTACATAGTGTTCAGCATGGTGGGGGTTAATATGTAGAGTTACATAGTGTTCAGCATGGTGGGGGTCAGTGGTTAATATGTAGAGTTACATAGTGTTCAGCATGGTGGGGGTTAATATGTAGAGTTACATAGTGTTCAGCATGGTGGGGGTCAGTGGTTAATATGTAGAGTTACATAGTGTTCAGCATGGCGGGGGTTAATATGTAGAGTTACATAGTGTTCAGCATGGTGGGGGTCAGTGGTTAATATGTAGAGTTACATAGTGTTCAGCATGGTGGGGGTTAATATGTAGAGTTACATAGTGTTCAGCATGGTGGGGGTCAATATGTAGAGTTACATAGTGTTCAGCATGGTGGGGGTTAATATGTAGAGTTACATAGTGTTCAGCATGGTGGGGGTTAATATGTAGAGTTACATAGTGTTCAGCATGGTGGGGGTTAATATGTAGAGTTACATAGTGTTCAGCATGGTGGGGGTCAGTGGTTAATATGTAGAGTTACATAGTGTTCAGCATGGTGGGGGTCAATATGTAGAGTTACATAGTGTTCAGCATGGTGGGGGTCAGCGGTTAATATGTAGAGTTACATAGTGTTCAGCATGGTGGGAGTCAATATGTAGAGTTACATAGTGTTCAGCATGGTGGGGGTTAATATGTAGAGTTACATAGTGTTCAGCATGGTGGGGGTTAATATGTAGAGTTACATAGTGTTCAGCATGGTGGGGGTTAATATGTAAAGTTACATAGTGTTCAGCATGGTGGGGGTCAATATGTAGAGTTACATAGTGTTCAGCATGGTGGGGGTTAATATGTAGAGTTACATAGTGTTCAGCATGGTGGGGGTCAGTGGTTAATATGTAGAGTTACATAGTGTTCAGCATGGTGGGGGTCAATATGTAGAGTTACATAGTGTTCAGCATGGTGGGGGTCAGTATGTAGAGTTACATAGTGTTCAGCATGGCGGGGGTCAGTGGTTAATATGTAGAGTTACATAGTGTTCAGCATGGTGGGGGTTAATATGTAGAGTTACATAGTGTTCAGCATGGTGGGGGTTAATATGTAGAGTTACATAGTGTTCAGCATGGTGGGGGTTAATATGTAGAGTTACATAGTGTTCAGCATGGTGGGGGTCAGTATGTAGAGTTACATAGTGTTCAGCATGGCGGGGGTCAGTGGTTAATATGTAGAGTTACATAGTGTTCAGCATGGTGGGGGTCAGTGGTTAATATGTAGAGTTACATAGTGTTCAGCATGGTGGGGGTCAGTGGTTAATATGTAGAGTTACATAGTGTTCAGCATGGTGGGGGTTAATATGTAGAGTTACATAGTGTTCAGCATGGTGGGGGTCAATATGTAGAGTTACATAGTGTTCAGCATGGTGGGGGTTAATATGTAGAGTTACATAGTGTTCAGCATGGTGGGGGTCAGTGGTTAATATGTCTCTGTGTTGTGTTTCAGCTCCTGACCTCCAGTCCGTTCATGTGGCTCGTTGCTCTCAGTGGACTGGTGAGTTCACACCACACTGACCCTGTTGCATAGCAACCAGCATTATACCCAACCCCGTTATCTCAACCGCAGCCGCTTCTTCAGAAGTTGTAAATCCACACGTCTGAACCACACAGCGCGTGTTCCCCTCAGGTCTCTGGGAAGCTGTACCACGGAAACGCTCTGGGGGTGCAGCGGCTGCTCTTCGTGCCCCGGTGGCTGTCCCGTGTAGGGGCCTTCGTCCTGGAGCCCCTGTTCTCCGGGCCCCCGCCCCCCAATGAACCCCCCCTGGGTATGGGGGCTACTCTGGACATCCAGAGACAGCAGAGGATGGATCTCCATGATCAACAGGTGCTGCTGGCCCAGTTCCATCAGGCCAGGAGGAACCACAGACCACCACAGGTATGGACAGACATACACACACAGTACTACACACAGTACTACACACACACACAAACACACACACAGAACTACACACACACACAAAGTACTACACACACACAGACAGTACTACACACACACACACAGACAGTACTACACACACACACACAGACAGTACTACACACACACACACACACACACAAAGTACTACACACACACACAGTACTACACACACACACACAGACAGTACTACACACACACACACAGACAGTACTACACACACACACACAGACAGTACTACACACACACACACACACACACACACACAGACTAATGGACATTCCATTTGACATGACCCTCCTTCTGATCTGTTTTGGCCAATCAGAAGCATGCATGCTTTTGCAGAATATTTAATGCAATCCTCTCATTGGCAGAATGAATGTCCTTCACATGCAAAGGCTACTTGAGTTTATAGTCCTGCCTTTCCAACACACAGCTCCTGGCGGTCTCTGTCTTCTGAACTGATGTGCAGGCAGGGCTCTTCTAAAGTCTACGTGACCTTTATTCTGTATAGAAACAATGTTTATATTTATATTGGCCATTTTAGCTTTGATGACATCAGAAGCTCTGTTTTGACATTTGCCTTTTTTAAATAATTGTTCATAAATAATAATAATAATAATAATAATAATAATGCCAGTTATTTAATATTAGAAGTACAGCAATCATTCTGGCATTGTTGCAAAGCCCAGATTCTCCCCATTTTCAATTGATCCAATGCTATTTAACCCCCTACGGCTGTTATGATGGGGAGAAGATCAGAGCTGTAAACTGATCCAATGCTATTTAACCCCCTACAGCTGTTATGATGGGGAGAAGATCAGAGCTGGAAACTGATCCAATGCTATTTAACCCCCTACGGCTGTTATGATGGGGAGAAGATCAGAGCTGTAAACTGATCCAATGCTATTTAACCCCCTATGGCTGGTTATGATGGGGAGAAGATCAGAGCTGTAAACTGATCCAATGCTATTTAACCCCCTACGGCTGGTTATGATGGGGAGAAAATCAGAGCTGTAAACTGATCCAATGCTATTTAACCCCCTACGGCTGGTTATGATGGGGAGAAAATCAGAGCTGTAAACTGATCCAATGCTATTTAACCCCCTACGGCTGTTATGATGGGGAGAAGATCAGAGCTGTAAACTGATCCAATGCTATTTAACCCCCTACGGCTGTTATGATGGGGAGAACATCAGAGCTGGAAACTGATCCAATGCTATTTAACCCCCTACGGCTGTTATGATGGGGAGAAGATCAGAGCTGGAAACTGATCCAATGCTATTTAACCCCCTACGGCTGTTATGATGGGGAGAAGATCAGAGCTGGAAACTGATCCAATGCTATTTAACCCCCTACGGCTGGTTATGATGGGGAGAAGATCAGAGCTGGAAACTGATCCAATGCTATTTAACCCCCTACGGCTGTTATGATGGGGAGAACATCAGAGCTGGAAACTGATCCAATGCTATTTAACCCCCTACGGCTGTTATGATGGGGAGAAGATCAGAGCTGTAAACTGATCCAATGCTATTTAACCCCCTACGGCTGTTATGATGGGGAGAAGATCAGAGCTGGAAACTGATCCAATGCTATTTAACCCCCTACGGCTGGTTATGATGGGGAGAAGATCAGAGCTGGAAACTGATCCAATGCTATTTAACCCCCTACGGCTGTTATGATGGGGAGAAGATCAGAGCTGTAAACTGATCCAATGCTATTTAACCCCCTACGGCTGTTATGATGGGGAGAAGATCAGAGCTGTAAACTGATCCAATGCTATTTAACCCCCTACGGCTGTTATGATGGGGAGAAGATCAGAGCTGTAAACTGATCCAATGCTATTTAACCCCCTACGGCTGTTATGATGGGGAGAAGATCAGAGCTGTAAACTGATCCAATGCTATTTAACCCCCTACGGCTGTTATGATGGGGAGAAGATCAGAGCTGGAAACTGATCCAATGCTAATTAACCCCCTACAGCTGTTATGATGGGGAGAAGATCAGAGCTGTAAACTGATCCAATGCTATTTAACCCCCTACGGCTGTTATGATGGGGAGAAGATCAGAGCTGTAAACTGATCCAATGCTATTTAACCCCCTACGGCTGTTATGATGGGGAGAAGATCAGAGCTGGAAACTGATCCAATGCTAATTAACCCCCTACAGCTGTTATGATGGGGAGAAGATCAGAGCTGTAAACTGATCCAATGCTAATTAACCCCCTACAGCTGTTATGATGGGGAGAAGATCAGAGCTGGAAACTGATCCAATGCTATTTAACCCCCTACGGCTGTTATGATGGGGAGAAGATCAGAGCTGGAAACTGTTTAAAGGTGACGGGCAAAAGTCTCCACCAAAAACTGTAACACTTAATAATTATTATATTTTAGGCTTCTTTAAATAAGCCTGAAGCCCCCCCCCCCCTCACACACACACACACAAAAACAATCTATCACTACATTTAGCTGTCATTTCTATATGGGGGTGAAGATGTCATTCTTGCATTCTATGGCCAGAAAAATACATCATTTGAGGGCTAAATTAATAGGTTAATGGCCAATTGCAAGGAACACAAGCTACAGACACGGCTTGTATGAGTCATTTTCTCTCTATCAGAAATGAAGCCATTAGACACTTGTATATCTGAAGAAATACACATGTCAATAATGGTGACTCATAGGCAGTGTGAGCGGACCAAGTCATTGGGCGTCTCTCTAAAGAGGAAAGGTGGAATGAACGAGTCAGGAGGAGGTTTTCTTGATTGAACACAGTTCTCTATTGAGGGCATTGGGTCAACACAAACACTACAACATAAACATTCCTCTTCCAAGGAAAAACATACATCTTCTTCTCCAGATGAAACAAGAACATAATACGATTATCTTTAAACTACAACAAAAAGTCACGGGATTGTCACCGTCTTAGTGGTTCTTCCTGGATCGCTCCTCTCTCTCGGTGGCCATCTTCCAGAGAGTTTTTTACCCCCTCTCTCTGCTGGTTCCATTCTCTCTCTTATAGGGGAAGGAGAGTATGTCATTAGTACCGTCAGCTGTAGTTAATTGCCTCTGGTTACCTTGTCTCCCATGCCTTGTTGGGCTGCTATCCGTGAGCCCAGCCTGCCCTCTGGTTGCCTTGTTGGGCTACTATCCGTGAGCCCAGCCTGCCCTCTGGTTGCCTTGTTGGGCTACTATCCGTGAGCCCAGCCTGCCCTCTGGTTGCCTTGTTGGGCTGCTATCCGTGAGCCCAGCCTGCCCTCTGGTTACCTTGTCTCCCATGCCTTGTTGGGCTGCTATCCGTGAGATCAGCCTGCCCTCTGGTTACCTTGTCTCCCATGCCTTGTTGGGCTACTATCCGTGAGCCCAGCCTGCCCTCTGGTTACCTCGTCTCCCATGCCTTGTTGGGCTGCTATCCGTGAGCCCAGCCTGCCCTCTGGTTACCTTGTCTCCCATGCCTTGTTGGGCTGCTATCCGTGAGCCCAGCCTGCCCTCTGGTTACCTTGTCTCCCATGCCTTGTTGGGCTGCTATCCGTGAGATCAGCCTGCCCTCTGGTTACCTTGTCTCCCATGCCTTGTTGTCTACTATCCGTGAGCCCAGCCTGCCCTCTGGTTACCTTGTCTCCCATGCCTTGTTGGGCTACTATCCGCTCTAACCACTAGGCTACCCTGCCGCCCAGTGGGCTCCAATGACTGGCACCCCTGACTGGCACCCCTGACTGGCAACACATTAACAATATAATTAGAGAGAAACTCAAAATACCAATATGTGAGAAATACTGGACTTTATTAATGTTTCCATAGAACCAAACAAAATCATACAATTATTTAATACAAAATACATTTCACCAAAATCAAGGTTTCATAATTATTGACTCTCCTCATTTAGTACTTAGTGCCACCACCTCTGGCAAGGATTACAGTCTTCTCCTGTAATGTTTGACAAGGTTAAGGAACACATCTGGAGGGATGTTGGACCATTCCTCTATGCAGATCCTTTCAAGATCCTTCACATCTGTGGGTTTGTGCTTATCAACTTCCCTCTTCAACTCAGTACACGGGTTTTCCATTGGATTGAGGTCCGGTGACAGATGGCCATGGCAGAACATTGATGTTGTTGTCACAGAACCATTTCTGTGCGGATCTTGAGGTATGTTTTGGGTCTTGGTCTTGTTGGAAAGTCCACCTACGGCCAAGTCCCAGCCTTCCTTGCAGAGGCAAGCAGATTGTCAGATACTTGGTGGAATTCATTATGCCATCAATCGTAACCAGGGCCCCTGGACCTCTGGAATTAAAACAGACCCAAAACATCACTGACCCCCCTCCATATTTCACCGTGCCTCTCCTTGTATGCATCTCTGTTTCGACGCCAAACATGCCAATGCTGTATCTGACCAGAACGTTCCATTTTGGCCTCATCTGACCAGAGTACCCTCTTCCAGTCATAATTTGAATTACGTTTGTCAAACTCCAAGCGCTTGCGTCTGTGTCTTGGGGTCAGAAAGGGCATTCTTCTGGCAACCCTTCCAAAGAGCTTGTGGTTGTGGAGGTGGCGTCTGACGGTGCTTTCTTCTGGCAACCCTTCCAAAGAGCCTGTGGTTGTGGAGGTGGCGTCTGACGGTGCTTTCTTCTGGCAACCCTTCCAAAGAGCCTGTGGTTGTGGAGGTGGAGTCTGATGGTGCTTTCTTCTGGCAACCCTTCCAAAGAGCCTGTGGTTGTGGAGGTGGAGTCTGATGGTGCTTTCTTCTGGCAACCCTTCCAAAGAGCCTGTGGTTGTGGAGGTGGTGTCTGACGGTGCTTTTTGAAACCTGGTGACCCCAAGACGCCACCAAGGCCTGCAATTCTTTGACCGTTATTATTGTGGATTTGGTTGCTTCTCTCCCCATCCTCCTCCCCATCCCCAGGGTGGAAAAA
Source organism: Oncorhynchus mykiss (assembly GCF_057628025.1). Taxonomy (NCBI): domain Eukaryota; kingdom Metazoa; phylum Chordata; class Actinopteri; order Salmoniformes; family Salmonidae; genus Oncorhynchus; species Oncorhynchus mykiss. The sequence continues at coordinate 13,780,741 of NC_143039.1, forward strand.
TGCATTTGCATCCTCTAACCGTGAGGTTTAACTGTTCCATATCTTTAGAGGTCGTTTTATAATTGCCCTGACAGTGCTCAGTGATATATGAAGGTCTTCGACCAGCTGTCTCTTTTGAACTGACAGTTATTTTGTGGACAGCAGGATATTGCATGTGTGTTACCTCATGTTTATACCCTAGTGAAACAGGAAGTGGTGTAATGGCTCAATATAGTTCTTTGAGACTTAGGTACACGTAAATAAGTGGAATCTACTTCCTGGTTGAATTTCGGCAGATGTTACAATAATCATGAAGGGTGCCATTAATTGTGGAACCTTGATTTGGAGGGCATTGATTTTTATTTAAATCAAATTGATTTTGGTGGGTTCCATTGAAGCATTAATAAAGTCCAGTATTTCTCACATGTTGGTATTTTGAGTTTCTTTATCATTTTGTTTTATTTTTGTAAGTTTTGGTTGTGCATTGCCAGTCAGGGGTGCCAGTAATTTTGGAGCCCACTGTACATATGAGATGGGTAAAACAGTATGTAAACATTATTAAAGTGACCAGTGATTCCAAGTCTATGTAATAAGGGCAGCAGCCTCTTAAGGAGCAGGGTTCAGTAACTGGGTGGAAGCTAGCTAGTGATGGCTATTTAACAGTGATGGCCTTGAGATAGATGTTTTTCAATTACTCTGTCCCAGCTTTGATGCACCTGTACTGACCTCGCCTTTTGGATGATAGCGGGGTGAACAGGCAGTGGCTCGGGTGGTTGTTGTCCTTTGTGATCTGTAACATCAGGTGCTGTAGGTAGAGGCAGGTAGTTTGACACCGGTGATGCGTTGGGCAGACCGCATCACACTCTGGAAAGCCCTGGGGTTGCGGGCGGTGCAGTTGCCATACTAGTTGACACAGCCCGACAGGATGCTCTCAATTGTGAATCTGTAAAAGTTTGTGAGGGTTTTAGGTGCCAAGACAAATTTCTTCAGCATTCCAAAAGAGCATGTTGACAGGTAGCCATGCCTCTTTTAGTGTTAGATCAAAGGTACAAAATCTACTCTGACCAAAATATTATTGCAGATCACTTTGATGTGTTTAGCTTTTCTATAAAGGTTTGGAAAAACAGGGAGACCTTTTTTCCTGTCACCTTTAACCTGTATCCAAGGCTTTGTATTTGTAGTCTATGGTTAATGATGGCTGTGGTTACTGACACAATAGCCATGTTGCCAGCTAAGTTATTTGTTGGTGCTGTGCCCTCTTCAAGGTGTCAGGAGCGTTTCCACAGGGATGCTGGACCATGTTGACTCCAATGCTTTCCACAGTTGTGTCAAGTTGGCTGGATGTCTTTTGGGTGGTTTCTTGATACAAAGGAAACGGAGTGTTAGAAACCCAACAGAATTGCAGTTCTTGGCACAAGCCGGTGTGTCTGGCACCTACTACCATACCCCGTTCAAAGGCACTTAAATCTTGCCCATTCACCCTCTGAATGGCACACATAGACAATTCATGTCTCAATTGTCTCAAGGCTTTAAAATCCTTGTTTAACCTGTCTGAACTAAGCTGACTGGGAAAAATCACTTTGAACGGTCCTCTCAGAATTACAAGTTGGAAACTCGGGCATCATCCTAGAGCTCCAACTTCTCTGACTTGAAGATCACTGATGTCGTGATTTTTCCCAGTCTGAGTTCTTTTATTATTTTCCCAGAGTTCCCAGTTGTCTTGAACGCACCATGATTGTCCCTCTCGGTCCTTCCCAGAATGGCCTAATGAACTGGAACAGATTTTTCCCATCGCTGAGACACAGAGGACAGAACCTTCCCCCAGAGCCGCAGCCACACCCCTCTCCACAGCAGCTCCACCCCACAGCTCCACCACTGCTGGAGCCCACAGCTCCTCCACTGCTGGAGCCCACAGCTCCTCCCTTGGTCAACACTCCTGTAGCTGAAGAACAGGTGAGCACTGTGAGTGAGTGCGGACACGGAATTGCGTTTCTTTACCAGTTTTGTGTTAGCATTTCTCTGATGTTTGTGTGTGTTTTATTTCTGTTTCCCTAGGTTGCCAGATTGATGGAGATGGGCTTCTCCAGAATAGATGTTCAGGATGCCCTCAGAGCATCCAACAACGACATCAACGTGGCAACCAACTTTCTACTGCAGCATTTAGGGTAGGGAGGAGTTTGAAAGATGTAGAACCTGAGAGAGAAAAACAACAGAATGAAGTGTGGGTCTGATCCAGTGAGCAGGGTCCTGGGGGTTTGAGGCCAGGGTGACCGGCCTGCTCTGGAGCTCCAGAGGACTACACAGAGAATAACTCAACACAGACTACACAATTACTATGAGGAAAGGAGAGGAGGAGGACAGTAATGCTGCTGCTGTCCACCGTGCTTCCTGAAGGGTGAAGAGGGCTGTCCACAGTGCTTCCTGGTAGTGGGTGCTCAGCCCTGTTCCAGATAGTTTGGATACTCTGTCCTGTCACCTTGCTGCTGAGGGACAGAAGATGGAGGATCAGAAGGCTGCTATTCTCAGGGCTTGTTGCATCTAGTGTCTTCTCTATACTCTAGCATTACCGTGGTTCATTACGGCTTCCTCCACCTCACACACACCTTCGCCCAGAAAACACACACACATTCGCCCAGAAAACATACACACACACACACATTCGCCCAGAAAACACACACACCTTCGCCCAGAAAACACACACACACATTCGCCAGTCCCTAAAGGTTTTCTTTTGTGTCATTTGTCCATGGACAGTGATTACAGGAGTTTGTTTGCTTGACTTCTGCAGAATTAATGTACAATTCCTCAGAATTAATCTAAAATCTTAAAGGGGTTTGAAATGAGGAGAATATACTAAATTATGGAAACTGTCAATCTTGTATACTCAATGAAAAACGTCTGCACATGTAATACTTAGTGGATGGCTTGTATGTTTAGCTGCTCAGTGGCTACATTCTGGTTAACTACACTATGGAATAAAATCATGATGACAAGATATTCATTATTTAAACTGTTTCACTAGTTTTTCACAAAATCATTGAGGACTTAACACTTATTTATATAATTTTTTATTGACTTTTTGTTTTATGTGACTGACTGTATAAACGGGGGTGTGCTTGTTGTTCGGTTAACCTATGCCTGTGTGTGGTGTCATTATGCTACAGATTACAAATTATTAACAATTTAACAAACTGCTTCCAACCACTGAAATATATATGCAGTGTGCTCTGCTGTGGTAACCGTGCTGCCCATACAGCGTTACAACAGTATAATGGCCTAATGAATAAACCTACCTCTCACCTTCAGATGATTTTCTGCTTTAATTCACAGCATTACTCGTATAACATTTTTATTATGCTTTGGGATGACTGTGACAAACATGGCGAATAATAGTTCCCGTTTTGAGAGAAATATTAGTTTTACACTGCCATCTCCAGGTCGTTGTTGGAATAGGCACTTTCTGCCAGAGACGAAATTGTAAGGTGCTCTGAATGTTGCTGTTTGATTCTCAGCGGAATTAGAAATCATGACAATAAACCCGTTTTTAATAATAAATTTTTTTTGTCGGAAAATGTCTTTTCTTTAACACAAAGTGCTATTCTTTCAACAACAGCCCAGGCAACTTTACCTCCAGAGTCCCATCATCCTCCACGGAAGAACACGTCCGTGTAGACGCAGATGACGTGTCTGCCCGCTGCAGGAAAAGTCTCTGGGTTATGTAGCTACGGAGGCAGACATATCCCAGCTAGTTAACGTTAGCTACCTTATGTCAACTGTCCTATCTGGTGAATTCAAATGCCAGCTAGCCTGTCACCCCCTGTGTAGACAGATATTAACGTTACGCCAAGAAACGTTTAGCTAACTAGGTTCGTCGAGAGAAGAGGAAAATGTGCTCCCTGCACAGAGCGAGAGGCTCTGTTTTGGTGATCTTCCTTCTGCTACACAGCGCTACAAGTTTCTATCTACCGGGTCTGGCCCCTGTTAGTTTTTGTGAACCAGGACAAACTGGGAAAGAGAATGAAGTACCGGACTGTAAGGTAGTTAGATCTAAAAAAAAAAAAAGTAAAAAATGCGCCGACGGTTTCATGCTATCTTCCTTCTAATTATCAGCTGGAAAGTAAAGCTAAGCTACCAGTTAACTTGCCTGCTAGCTGCTAATGTTAGCATTCTGAAACTCCTTGGAAGGGATCAGAACAGCTTGCTGTCTTGGTTACCATTTGAAGCTGGATAGCTGTCATAATGATGAATCACTAGGTAACGTTAGTAGAATCTAAAGCTAGTTAGAACCAGTGTTGTTGGCCAACCAGTCACAGTAAGCTATCTGTGTTGCATATTGGTCGCTAGAAAGCTAGCTAGCTAATTAGCACCCCCTACGAGCTAGTTGGGCTACTACTTGTGAGACAACTGCTTAACTTGTGTTGTAGACAGCTAATTAGTTTTTTCCATACTTTTGATCAGAAGTTACTTGTCATTCAAATGTTTAATTATGTCCCAAATTCCGTATTATCCTAATTTAAAAGAGAGCTGTCAACTGCATGACAGTTGTTCTTAGAGGAAGGGCCTGAATAAGAACTGATAAGAATCAATTCCACTGCGGAACAGGACATAAAGAAATCCTGTAAAGTTATGTAGCCCTTCTCCCTCCCATTTCAGATCTCTAGTCGTTAGCCTAATTGTGCCTTTGAGAGAGAAAAAAAACAGCTGTAATGTGTGCTGTATTCTAGATGTTGTTGCCGATATTTGTCATCTACCATTTTGAGAAAATAACTGTGCGTTTGATTGTTTTTCAGTCGACCATCGAGATATTTGTGAACAGACTGGATTCTGTGGAGTCTGTCTTACCCTATGAATACACTGCGTAAGTACATCAGGAACAACAACTTCTTATTGTTCTTCTACAATTCTCAGTCTTGCTGCAGAAGGCTGTGGGTTCGGCGCTTTTGGACAGTGTTCTTATTGTGTAGATGCAGACTTAGTGTACGGGGAAGATATAGGATGCGTTCCAAATGACTCCCTATACAGTGCACTACTTTTGACCAGAGACCTATGGGCCGTGGCCAAAAGTAGTGCACTGTGTAAGGAATAGGGTGACATTTGTTAGGAACATGGTGAAGTCAGCCAGGGTAGGACTAGGCACACTAATACTGTCTGATAAACTCGAGCATCTCTCTGTCACCATCCTCTCTGACTCTTTCTCCTCTCTGTCACTCACCATTTTCTCCTACTCTTTCTCACCTGTCTCTTTCTCCCGCTCTGTTCATCTTGTTATGGGCTGGCTTGGTGTTGTGGGGAACTCTCAGGGCATGTTTATCTGGTTATGGGCTGGCTTGTTGTTGTGGGGAACTCAGGGCATGTTCATCTTGTTATGGGCCGGCTTGGTGTTGTGGGGAACTCATGGCATGTTCATCTTGTTATGGGCTGGCTTGGTGTTGTGGGGAACTCTCAGGGCATGTTAATCTGGTTATGGGCTGGCTTGGTGTTGTGGGAACTCTCAGGGCATGTTCATCTTGTTATGGGTTGGCTTGGTGTTGTGGGGACTCTCTCAGGGCATGTTAACCTTGTTATGGGCTGTCTTGGTGTTGTGGGGAACTCTCAGGGCATGTTCATCTTGTTATGGGCTGGCTTGGTGTTGTGGGGACTCTCTCAGGGCATGTTCACCTTGTTATGGGCTGGCTTGGTGTTGTGGGGAACTCTCAGGGCATGTTCATCTTGTTATGGGCTGGCTTGGTGTTGTGGGAACTCTCAGGGCATGTTCATCTTGTTATGGGCTGGCTTGGTGTTGTGGGGAACTCAGGGCATGTTCATCTGGTTATGGGCTGGCTTGGTGTTGTGGGGACTCTCAGGGCATGTTCATCTTGTTATGGGCTGGCTTGGTGTTGTGGGGAACTCAGGGCATGTTCATCTTGTTATGGGCTGGCTTGGTGTTGTGGGGAACTCAGGGCATGTTCATCTTGTTATGGGCTGGCTTGGTGTTGTGGGGAACTCTCAGGGCATGTTCATCTTGTTATGGGCTGGCTTGGTGTTGCTGAAACAGAACGTTTGTCAACTCTCTTTTTCTCTCCTCGTATTCTTCAGATTTGATTTCTGCGCTATCGACTCCGAGAAGCGCCCGTCTGAGAATTTGGGTCAGGTTTTGTTTGGCGAGAGAATTGAGCCCTCTCCCTACAAGGTGGGTGATGTACACGTACACACACACACACACACACACACACTTTAATATCCTGTTGGTATTACATTTCTAATCTCATTACAATGTTCTGCACCTTCATACCTCACTCCGAATGACCGACTCCCCCTTCACTCTGGTGTGTACTACCTGTACCTACATACTAAATCAGGGATGGGCAACTCTGATGGGGGTGGGGGCCACAAAAAACCTGAACTTATCATGAGGGGGCCGCAGTTGCTCACGTGTCTATACCACATCTACCAACCCAGGATAACAAGTTTAGATTGCTACATTTGTTATCCAGTAAGCTATCTGAAATATGTTAGTTAACATGGGCTAGTTGGCTGACCATCACTGACTGACATAACAAGAGAGAAACTGCTGATTCACAGCAAAATTAGAGATGTCACCCTGTGTATTCTACTGGTCTAACTCTCAGCAGGAAGTTGAGTAAATCATTGTATGTCTGTGTGTTGAAGTTTGAGTTCAAGAAGAAGGTGGATTGTAAGCCGGTGTGTACTAAGTCCTACAACACCAACAAGCCAGAGGACAAAGCCCACCTGGACTTTCTGAAGAAAGGCATGTTGCTCAACTACCAGCACCACTGGTAAGATATTCATACTGCTCAACTACCAGCACCACTGGTAAGATATTCATACTGCTAACTACCAGCACCACTGGTAAGATATTCATACTGCTAACTACCAGCACCACTGGTTAGATATTCATACTGCTCACTACCAGCACCACTGGTTAGATATTCATACTGCTCAACTACCAGCACCACTGGTTAGATAGTCATACTGCTAACTACCAGCACCACTGGTAAGATATTCATACTGCTAACTACCAGCACCACTGGTAAGATATTCATACTGCTAACTACCAGCACCACTGGTAAGATATTCATACTGCTAACTACCAGCACCACTGGTAAGATAGTCATACTGCTAACTACCAGCACCACTGGTAAGATAGTCATACTGCTAACTACCAGCACCACTGGTTAGATATTCATACTGCTCACTACCAGCACCACTGGTTAGATATTCATACTGCTCAACTACCAGCACCACTGGTTAGATATTCATACTGCTAACTACCAGCACCACTGGTAAGATATTCATACTGCTAACTACCAGCACTGCTGGTAAGATATTCATACTGCTAACTACCAGCACAACTGGTTAGATAGTCATACTGGTTAGATATTCATACTGCTAACTACCAGCACCGCTGGTTAGATAGTCATACTGCTAACTACCAGCACCGCTGGTTAGATAGTCATACTGCTAACTACCAGCACCGCTGGTTAGATAGTCATACTGCTAACTACCAGCACCGCTGGTTAGATAGTCATACTGCTAACTACCAGCACCGCTGGTTAGATAGTCATACTGCTTACTACCAGCACCACTGGTTAGATATTCATACTGCTCAACTACCAGCACCACTGGTTAGATAGTCATACTGCTAACTACCAGCACCACTGGTAAGATATTCATACTGCTAACTACCAGCACCACTGGTAAGATATTCATACTGCTAACTACCAGCACCACTGGTAAGATAGTCATACTGCTAACTACCAGCACCACTGGTTAGATATTCATACTGCTCACTACCAGCACCACTGGTTAGATATTCATACTGCTCAACTACCAGCACCACTGGTTAGATATTCATACTGCTAACTACCAGCACCGCTGGTAAGATATTCATACTGCTAACTACCAGCACTGCTGGTAAGATATTCATACTGCTAACTACCAGCACAACTGGTTAGATAGTCATACTGGTTAGATATTCATACTGCTAACTACCAGCACCGCTGGTAAGATATTCATACTGCTCAACTACCAGCACCACTGGTAAGATGTTCATACTGCTCAACTACCAGCACCACTGGTAAGATATTCATACTGCTCAACTACCAGCACCACTGGTAAGATATTCATACTGCTAACTACCAGCACCGCTGGTAAGATATTCATACTGCTAACTACTAGCACCGCTGGTAAGATATTCATACTGCTAACTACCAGCACCGCTGGTTAGATAGTCATACTGCGCACTACCAGCACCGCTGGTTAGATAGTCATACTGCTCACTACCAGCACCGCTGGTTAGATAGTCATACTGCTCACTACCAGCACCGCTGGTTAGATAGTCATACTGCTAACTACCAGCACCGCTGGTTAGATAGTCATACTGCTAACTACCAGCACCGCTGGTTAGATAGTCATACTGCTAACTACCAGCACCGCTGGTTAGTCATACTGCTAACTACCAGCACCGCTGGTTAGATAGTCATACTGCTAACTACCAGCACCGCTGGTTAGATAGTCATACTGCTTAACTACCAGCACCGCTGGTTAGATAGTCATACTGCTAACTACCAGCACCGCTGGTTAGATAGTCATACTGCTAACTACCAGCACCGCTGGTTAGATAGTCATACTGCTAACTACCAGCACCGCTGGTTAGATAGTCATACTGCTAACTACCAGCACCGCTGGTTAGATAGTCATACTGCTAACTACCAGCACCGCTGGTTAGATAGTCATACTGCTTAACTACCAGCACCGCTGGTTAGATAGTCATACTGCTAACTACCAGCACCGCTGGTTAGATAGTCATACTGCTAACTACCAGCACCGCTGGTTAGATAGTCATACTGCTAACTACCAGCACCGCTGGTTAGATAGTCATACTGCTCACTACCAGCACCGCTGGTTAGATAGTCATACTGCTCACTACCAGCACCGCTGGTTAGATAGTCATACTGCTAACTACCAGCACCGCTGGTTAGATAGTCATACTGCTTACTACCAGCACCGCTGGTTAGATAGTCATACTGCTCACTACCAGCACCGCTGGTTAGATAGTCATACTGCTCACTACCAGCACCGCTGGTTAGATAGTCATACTGCTCACTACCAGCACCGCTGGTTAGATAGTCATACTGCTCACTACCAGCACCGCTGGTTAGATAGTCATACTGCTCACTACCAGCACCGCTGGTTAGATAGTCATACTGCTCACTACCAGCACCGCTGGTTAGATAGTCATACTGCTCACTACCAGCACCGCTGGTTAGATAGTCATACTGCTCACTACCAGCACCGCTGGTTAGATAGTCATACTGCTCACTACCAGCACCGCTGGTTAGATAGTCATACTGCTCACTACCAGCACCGCTGGTTAGATAGTCATACTGCTCACTACCAGCACCGCTGGTTAGATAGTCATACTGCTCACTACCAGCACCGCTGGTTAGATAGTCATACTGCTCACTACCAGCACCGCTGGTTAGATAGTCATACTGCTCACTACCAGCACCGCTGGTTAGATAGTCATACTGCTCACTACCAGCACCGCTGGTTAGATAGTCATACTGCTCACTACCAGCACCGCTGGTTAGATAGTCATACTGCTCACTACCAGCACCGCTGGTTAGATAGTCATACTGCTAACTACCAGCACCGCTGGTTAGATAGTCATACTGCTAACTACCAGCACCGCTGGTTAGATAGTCATACTGCTTACTACCAGCACCGCTGGTTAGATAGTCATACTGCTTAACTACCAGCACCGCTGGTTAGATAGTCATACTGCTAACTACCAGCACCGCTGGTTAGATAGTCATACTGCTAACTACCAGCACCGCTGGTTAGATAGTCATACTGCTAACTACCAGCACCGCTGGTTAGATAGTCATACTGCTCACTACCAGCACCGCTGGTTAGATAGTCATACTGCTCACTACCAGCACCGCTGGTTAGATAGTCATACTGCTCACTACCAGCACCGCTGGTTAGATAGTCATACTGCTCACTACCAGCACCGCTGGTTAGATAGTCATACTGCTCACTACCAGCACCGCTGGTTAGATAGTCATACTGCTCACTACCAGCACCGCTGGTTAGATAGTCATACTGCTCACTACCAGCACCGCTGGTTAGATAGTCATACTGCTCACTACCAGCACCGCTGGTTAGATAGTCATACTGCTCACTACCAGCACCGCTGGTTAGATAGTCATACTGCTCACTACCAGCACCGCTGGTTAGATAGTCATACTGCTCACTACCAGCACCGCTGGTTAGATAGTCATACTGCTCACTACCAGCACCGCTGGTTAGATAGTCATACTGCTCACTACCAGCACCGCTGGTTAGATAGTCATACTGCTCACTACCAGCACCGCTGGTTAGATAGTCATACTGCTCACTACCAGCACCGCTGGTTAGATAGTCATACTGCTCACTACCAGCACCGCTGGTTAGATAGTCATACTGCTCACTACCAGCACCGCTGGTTAGATAGTCATACTGCTCACTACCAGCACCGCTGGTTAGATAGTCATACTGCTCACTACCAGCACCGCTGGTTAGATAGTCATACTGCTCACTACCAGCACCGCTGGTTAGATAGTCATACTGCTCACTACCAGCACCGCTGGTTAGATAGTCATACTGCTAACTATCAGCACCGCTGGTTAGATAGTCATACTGCTAACTATCAGCACCGCTGGTTAGATAGTCATACTGCTCACTACCAGCACCGCTGGTTAGAGATCCATTCTCTGTTTTGTGCAACAGACACATACCTCATTTTCCTCTGAATTGAGATGTAAACACACATTTCCCATACAGGAAGTCTAGAGTTCACAAGCTGGGATTCAACCCAGACTTCAGACACCTGCACTGACTCATGTGGCCAATAGGTGTCGAGCTTGGCTTGTATTGTCCTCTTGACCCCATAGACACCACTGACCCAATCCCAAATAGATCCCTGAACATTAGGCAGTTGTGAAGATCTGAGAGGATGTGATTGACATTGACCAGGGGTAGGCGACTAGATTAAACCTCGGACTGATTGTTGTCGGAGCGGATGGGAGGGTGGGTCAGAACATCATCATGATAATCATTTGTGCACTGCAAATTGACCATAACTAAGCCCCAAAAAGAGATTGCATTTTAAAATAACATTTTTATACCATGGTCACATTGATACGATTAAATATTTATATAATAATACATTTAGCTGGTCTTTTTTGACCCAAATCTAAAATACAACAAAATAAATACTAACTTTGATGCCCCAAAAACCACTCTTGTTGCCAAGCGCTGGTATCCGAGATATGGTGAAACTTCCTCCTAGCCTATCAGAGGACAGGGTGGAGTTATTACCATATAGCTTACACCTCTCAAATCCAATCAGATCTCCACAAGTGTTTAGGGGTCGGTTTGGGATTGGACCACAGTCTCAACCGCACACTGTCCTTAACCCTGTGTCTACCTCTCCTGTATCTCCCCTCTACCTCTCCTGTATAGTGGACAACATGCTGTATCCCTGTGTCTACCTCTCCTGTACCTCTCCTGTATCTCTCCTGTATAGTGGACAACATGCTGTATCCCTGTGTCTACCTCTCCTGTATAGTGGACAACATGCTGTATCCCTGTGTCTACCTCTCCTGTATAGTGGACAACATGCTGTATCTCTGTGTCTACCTCTCCTGTATCTCCCCTGTACCTCTCCTGTATAGTGGACAACATGCTGTATCCCTGTGTCTACCTCTCCTGTATAGTGGACAACATGCTGTATCCCTGTGTCTACCTCTCCTGTATAGTGGACAACATGCTGTATCTCTGTGTCTACCTCTCCTGTATAGTGGACAACATGCTGTATCTCTGTGTCTACCTCTCCTGTATCTCCCCTGTACCTCTCCTGCATAGTGGACAACATGCTGTATCTCTGTGTCTACCTCTCCTGTATAGTGGACAACATGCTGTATCCCTGTGTCTACCTCTCCTGTATCTCCCCTGTACCTCTCCTGTATAGTGGACAACATGCTGTATCTCTGTGTCTACCTCTCCTGTATCTCCCCTGTACCTCTCCTGTATAGTGGACAACATGCTGTATCTCTGTGTCTACCTCTCCTGTATAGTGGACAACATGCTGTATCCCTGTGTCTACCTCTCCTGTATCTCCCCTGTACCTCTCCTGTATAGTGGACAACATGCTGTATCTCTGTGTCTACCTCTCCTGTATCTCCCCTGTACCTCTCCTGTATAGTGGACAACATGCTGTATCTCTGTGTCTACCTCTCCTGTATCTCCCCTGTACCTCTCCTGTATAGTGGACAACATGCTGTATCTCTGTGTCTACCTCTCCTGTATCTCCCCTCTACCTCTCCTGTATAGTGGACAACATGCTGTATCTCTGTGTCTACCTCTCCTGTATAGTGGACAACATGCTGTATCTCTGTGTCTACCTCTCCTGTATCTCCCCTGTACCTCTCCTGTATAGTGGACAACATGCTGTATCCCTGTCTGTCTCCTGTAGGATAGTGGACAACATGCTGTATCCCTGTCTGTCTCCTGTAGGATAGTGGACAACATGCTGTATCCCTGTCTGTCTCCTGTAGGATAGTGGACAACATGCTGTATCCCTGTCTGTCTCCTGTAGGATAGTGGACAACATGCTGTATCCCTGTCTGTCTCCTGTAGGATAGTGGACAACATGCTGTATCCCTGTGTCTGTCTCCTGTAGGATAGTGGACAACATGCTGTATCTCTGTGTCTGTCTCCTGTAGGATAGTGGACAACATGCTGTATCCCTGTGTCTGTCTCCTGTAGGATAGTGGACAACATGCTGTATCCCTGTCTGTCTCCTGTAGGATAGTGGACAACATGCTGTATCCCTGTGTCTGTCTCCTGTAGGATAGTGGACAACATGCTGTATCCCTGTGTCTGTCTCCTGTAGGATAGTGGACAACATGCTGTATCCCTGTGTCTGTCTCCTGTAGGATAGTGGACAACATGCTGTATCCCTGTCTGTCTCCTGTAGGATAGTGGACAACATGCTGTATCCCTGTCTGTCTCCTGTAGGATAGTGGACAACATGCTGTATCCCTGTCTGTCTCCTGTAGGATAGTGGACAACATGCTGTATCCCTGTCTGTCTCCTGTAGGATAGTGGACAACATGCTGTATCCCTGTGTCTGTCTCCTGTAGGATAGTGGACAACATGCTGTATCCCTGTGTCTGTCTCCTGTAGGATAGTGGACAACATGCCGGTGACCTGGTGTTATGACGTGGAGGACGGACAGAAGTTCTGTAACCCAGGGTTTCCCATTGGCTGCTACGTCACTGAGGCGGGACGACCCAAAGACGCTTGTGTTGTCAACGTGAGTCCATTCATATCCTGTGTGTGGAGGTTAGGCCTCTGAGTCGGGCCATTTTTTTTAAGTCAGTTAAAACGTTTTTGCTAGATAGACATAACACATTATAAGACATTATAAAGGCTTATATTTGCTTATAACACGTTTATAAAGTGCATAACTTAAGTGTTTCCTCGTTCCAGTCTGACTTTAAGGACAAAGACACATTCTACGTCTTCAACCATGTTGACATCACCATTCACTATCATGTGGTGGAGAACGAGGCTGCTGGGGCTAGACTGGTCGCTGCCAAGATGGAGCCCAAGAGGTAGGAGGTCAAACGGTCGCTCACTTAAGGGACAATCCTCACGGTCACTTAGTTATTCATTGATGTGAAGTTAGAATTCACCCCTTAGGGTTTTCTAGTTCTTAACAATTCATTATTTATTTCTCTGGTCTCCATGAAATGTTCATTCTTAGATAATGTGTGTTTCTACTCAAAGTAATGATGTCTCTCTTTAATTCACATCAATTATTTATTTATTGTGACTTATTCTCTCCTCCTTCCCACCTCCTCTCTTTTCCTCTTCCTCTCCTCTCTTCCTCTCCTCTCTTCCTCTCCTCTCTTCCTCCCCTCTTCCTCTCCTCTCTTCCTCCCCTCTTCCTCTCCTCTCTTCCTCCTCTCTTCCTCTCATCTCTTCCTCCTCTCTCCTCTCTTCCTCCTCTCTTCCTCTCCTTTCTTCCTCCCCTCTTCCTCCCCTCTTCCTCCTCTCTCCTCTCTTCCTCCTCTCTTCCTCCTCTCTTCCTCCTCTCTTCCTCCTCTCTTCCTCCTCTCTTCCTCCTCTCTTCCTCCTCTCTTCCTCCCCTCTTCCTCCCCTCTTCCTCCCCTCTTCCTCCTCTCTCCTCTCTTCCTCCTCTCTTCCTCCTCTCTTCCTCCCCTCCTCCTCTCCTCCTCCTCTCCTCCTCCTCTCTTCCTCCTCTCTTCCTCCTCTCTTCCTCCTCTCTTCCTCCTCTCTTCCTCCTCTCTTCCTCCTCTCTTCCTCCTCTCTTCCTCCTCTCTCCTCTCTTCCTCCTCTCTCCTCTCTTCCTCCTCTCCTCTTCTCTCCTCTCTTCCTCCTCTCCTCCAAAGCTATAAACACACCAAAGTGGAGGCCCCCGACTGTGCAGGAGGGCCCATGTACCTGAACAACAAGTTCAGTGGAGAGCTGAAGATCGGCTATACCTACTCTGTCCAGTTTGTGGTATGTTTCTAAACCCCACGACCGTTTGTAAATGGAAATGCCTCTGTCTGTGTGACTGACTAGGTTCAGTCTCTGGTTGCCTACGTGCTGTAACGCCGGCTAGCCCACTGAGCTAAAGCCTAGACATACGCTTGGGGAGCTAATGCGAGTGGTCAGGTCTCAGGAGAGGTTAGTCATGTGCTCTGGTCAGTGGGTGTAATATAAATGCTGGTGTTGTATCTAGGAGGACACGCACATCAGATGGGCGTCACGTTGGGACTACATTCTGGAGTCCATGCCCCACACCAACATTCAGTGGTTCAGGTGAGACGCACACACACACACACACACACACACACACACACACACACACCCCTTCTGTCTGTAACTGTGTGTGTATTGTCTTGTCCCCCAGCATCATGAACTCTCTGGTGATCGTTCTCTTCCTGTCTGGTATGGTGGCTATGATCATGCTGAGGACTCTACATAAGGACATTGCCAGATACAACCAGATGGACTCTGTGGTGAGTCTGGTAAATCCTCCACAGTAATCCAGCTGATTGGTTTCCCTTCAGGTCCCACAGTCCCAGTCCGCCATGTTGGTTTCCCTTCAGGTCCCACGGTCCCAGTCCACCATGTTGGTTTCCCTTCAAGTCCCACGGTCCCAGTCCGCCATGTTGGTTTGTGGGATGTGTCACATATGAGAGCTCTGTCTGTGTGACACTGGCAAGGGTTATCTAGTGCACACAAACACACAGACATGTCCCTGATGAGGAGTGACAGGGTAGTGGTCTGGTCTACTGGTTCGGTACAGACACAAACACACAGACATGTCCCTGATGAGGAGTGAGAGGGTAGTGGTCTGGTCTACTGGTTCGGTACAGACACAAACACACAGACATGTCCTTGATGAGGAGTGACAGGGTAGTGGTCTGGTCTACTGGTTCGGTACAGACACAAACACACAGACATGTCCCTGATGAGGAGTGACAGGGTAGTGGTCTGGTCTACTGGTTCGGTACAGACACAAACACACAGACATGTCCTTGATGAGGAGTGACAGGGTAGTGGTCTGGTCTACTGGTTCGGTACAGACACAAACACACAGACATGTCCCTGATGAGGAGTGACAGGGTAGTGGTCTGGTCTACTGGTTCGGTACAGACACACAGAACCCCAACAACTGGCTCCAAGCTCTGATTGGCTCCAGCCAGCTGGTGGAGGCTTTGGTTATGACCTCGGGGTGTGTGACCTTGTGTACTCTCCATCTACCATTTCTCATCTCCATCTCCAGGAAAACTGACAGCAGATGTTCTCTAGGAAGGCTTGTGGGGGTCACTAGGGGTGACATGTATCTATATTACCCCCCCACCAGCACCTCTCACCCCCGACCCCCTCCCCTACCAGTATTGTAGTCTCTATCTGTCTCCGAGATCAGTCATTATTTCAGCAGCTCTGTCCCCTCAGCCCCTCCCCCTAGCGATCAGACTCCCTTCAGCCCCTCCCCCTAGCGATCAGACTGACAGGTAGCGTCACCGCGGCGACCAGCCTGCTCGTGTTCCAACCCTCTGAAGTCTATCACCGCTAATTGACAGGAGAGACCCCACTCCCTCATCTTCTCCCCCCTGTTATATCCTGCTGGGTTTCCCCCTCACACCCTCCCTGTCCTCTCCTCATTTGGCCTGAACATTCTTGCTGTTTTGTGATGGTCTTTTTATAGTGAGAGATGTGGTGAGGAAGATGTTATATAGGATAAATCCAGTTGAAAGTGAAACTAAGTGAAGGTCTTCCCCTCCTCCCTCTCTGCTGGTCGTGTCAGGAAGATGCCCAGGAGGAGTTTGGCTGGAAGCTGGTCCATGGAGACGTCTTCCGGCCTCCCAGGAAAGGCATGCTCCTCTCTGTCTTTCTGGGATCAGGAACTCAGATCTTCATCATGATGTTCGTCACTCTCTGTGAGTTCTACAATCTACAGCTCTGTGTTTCTGTCTACCTGTTGTTGACTTGTAGGAATGCAAAACAAACCTTCTACACTTGTCCAGACCATTTATTTGTCATTACCCAAAAACAAATTAGCAAGGTAGCATATAGTATAGAGGAAGTACTTAGTTACTTCTACTCTGAGATTAGGACTAGTGTTTCACTTATTTAATGCATTAACTGACAGTCATCTTAGTTATTTAATGTAGTCACTGACAGTCATCTTAGTTATTTAATGTAGTCACTGACAGTCATCTTAGTTATTTAATGTAGTCACTGACGGTCATCTTAGTTATTTAATGCAGTCACTGACAGTCATCTTGGTTATTTAATGTAGTCACTGACAGTTATTTAGCGTATTCACTGACAGTCATCTTAGTTATTTAATGTAGTCACTGACAGTCATCTTAGTTATTTAATGTAGTCACTGACAGTCATCTTAGTTATTTAATGTAGTCACTGACAGTCATCTTAGTTATTTAATGCAGTCACTGACAGTCATCTTAGTTATTTAATGTAGTCACTGACAGGCATCTTGGTTATTTACTGTAGTCACTGACAGTCATCTTAGTTATTTAATGTAGTCACTGACAGTCATCTTAGTTATTTAATGCAGTCACTGACAGTCATCTTAGTTATTTAATGTAGTCACTGACAGTCATCTTGGTTATTTACTGTAGTCACTGACAGTCATCTTAGTTATTTAATGTAGTCACTGACAGTTATCTTAGTTATTTAATGTAGTCACTGACAGTCATCTTAGTTATTTAATGTAATCACTGACAGTTATCTTAGTTATTTAATGTAGTCACTGACAGTCATCTTAGTTATTTAATGTAGTCACTGACAGTCATCTTAGTTATTTAATGTAGTCACTGACAGTCATCTTAGTTATTTAATGCAGTCACTGACAGTCATCTTAGTTATTTAATGTAGTCACTGACAGTCATCTTGGTTATTTACTGTAGTCACTGACAGTCATCTTGGTTATTTACTGTAGTCACTGACAGTCATCTTAGTTATTTAATGTAGTCACTGACAGTCATCTTAGTTATTTAATGTAGTCACTGACAGTCACCTTACTTATTTAATGTAGTCACCTTAGTTATTTAATGTAGTCACTGACAGTCATCTTAGTTATTTAATGTAGTCACTGACAGTCATCTTAGTTATTTAATGTAGTCACTGACAGTCATCTTAGTTATTTAATGTAGTCACTGACAGTCATCTTAGTTATTTAATGCAGTCACTGACAGTCATCTTAGTTATTTAATGCAGTCACTGACAGTCATCTTAGTTATTTAATGTAATCACTGACAGTTATCTTAGTTATTTAATGTAGTCACTGACAGTCATCTTAGTTATTTAATGTAGTCACTGACAGTCATCTTAGTTATTTAATGCAGTCACTGACAGTCATCTTAGTTATTTAATGTAGTCACTGACAGTCATCTTGGTTATTTACTGTAGTCACTGACAGTCATCTTGGTTATTTACTGTAGTCACTGACAGTCATCTTAGTTATTTAATGTAGTCACTGACAGTCATCTTAGTTATTTAATGTAGTCACTGACAGTCACCTTACTTATTTAATGTAGTCACCTTAGTTATTTAATGTAGTCACTGACAGTCATCTTAGTTATTTAATGTAGTCACTGACAGTCATCTTAGTTATTTAATGTAGTCACTGACAGTCATCTTAGTTATTTAATGCAGTCACTGACAGTCATCTTAGTTATTTAATGCAGTCACTGACAGTCATCTTAGTTATTTAATGTATTCACTGACAGTCATCTTAGTTATTTAATGTAGTCACTGACAGTCATCTTGGTTATTTAATGTAGTCACTGACAGTTATTTAACGTATTCACTGACAGTCATCTTAGTTATTTAATGTAGTCACTGACAGTTATTTAATGTAGTCACTGACAGTCATCTTGGTTATTTAATGTAGTCACTGACAGTTATTTAACGTATTCACTGACAGTCATCTTGGTTATTTAATGTATTCACTGACAGTCATCTTAGTTATTTAATGTAGTCACTGACAGTTATTTAACGTATTCACTGACAGTCATCTTAGTTATTTAATGTATTCAGTAGCAGAAAAGGACCAACAATAATAAAACACAGTTCAGTCAAAATCAACAGTGTGTTTTATTTTCTGATCCATATACATTGTGCTCCCCTTGTCCAGTCTTTGCCTGCCTGGGCTTCCTGTCCCCGGCGAACCGCGGTGCCCTGATGACGTGTGCCGTGGTGCTCTGGGTCCTACTGGGCACACCAGCCGGCTACGTGGCTGCCCGTTTCTACAAGTGTAAGGGAACATTTGGGCTGAGGGGGGGAAAAGGTCATGACCCCAACTTGACCCTGAAAAGTCGACCAGTCACGACCCAACTGTGCTGGAGGGTAGCTCGTTAGGCCCAATCAGTGTCAGCTGGGGGGGGCGATAGTCTCTGTGTCAATTACTGGTTCAGTGTTCTGTAGAGGCCTGTAGCAGTAGGGGTACCCCCCCAAACCCAACCCTCCCTAGCAACACATGCTCTATGGCCTGAATCCTGCCTCCCTGCTAAAGGCTATATGCCTCAACACTTTGGAAGTAAAGAAAGAAGTTTGAATTTCCAAGAAACGTCTGTTTGTCTCCCAAGAGTTGCTGACTGTTTCTCTTCACGTCTGCTCTCTCTCTCTCTCTCTCTGTGATGTCACAGCCTTTGGTGGGGAGAAATGGAAGACTAACGTCCTGCTGACCTGCTTCCTGTGTCCTGGGTGAGTCTGACTTTACATTGGTTGAGGAGATAGACCTTAGTTTGTGGTTACGGTCAGGGTTGATAGTTGACGTCTGTCTCTGTGTTTAGGGTTGATAGTTGACGTCTGTCTCTGTGTTCAGGGTTGTTAGTTGACGTCTGTCTCTGTGTTCAGGGTTGATAGTTGACGTCTGTCTCTGTGTTCAGGGTTGATAGTTGACGTCTGTCTCTGTGTTCAGGGTTGATAGTTGACGTCTGTCTCTGTGTTCAGGGTTGATAGTTGACGTCTGTCTCTGTGTTCAGGGTTGATAGTTGACGTCTGTCTCTGTGTTCAGGGTTGATAGTTGACGTCTGTCTCTGTGTTCAGGGTTGATAGTTGACGTCTGTCTCTGTGTTCAGGGTTGATAGTTGACGTCTGTCTCTGTGTTCAGGGTTGTTAGTTAACGTCTGTCTCTGTGTTCAGGGTTGATAGTTGACGTCTGTCTCTGTGTTCAGGGTTGATAGTTGACGTCTGTCTCTGTGTTCAGGGTTGATAGTTGACGTCTGTCTCTGTGTTCAGGGTTGTTAGTTAACGTCTGTCTCTGTGTTCAGGGTTGTTAGTTAACGTCTGTCTCTGTGTTCAGGGTTGTGTTTGCTGATTTCTTTGTGATGAATCTGATCCTGTGGGGTGAGGGCTCGTCTGCAGCCATGCCCTTTGGCACCCTGGTGGCCATCTTGGCTCTGTGGTTCTGCATCTCTGTCCCCCTCACCTTCATAGGGGCCTACTTCGGCTTCAAGAAGACCGTGAGTACAAACACACGTCAATATGTGAATATATTCAAGTAAACATTCTGTCACACACACACACACGTCTGTGTGCATATCATGCCTTTCATACTCCTCCCTTCTGTCGTGTGATTGGTGCATTTCAGGGGATTGAGCACCCTGTGCGGACCAATCAGATCCCTCGTCAGATCCCGGAGCAGTCGTTCTACACCAGATCTCTCCCAGGGATCGTCATGGGGGGGATCCTCCCGTTCGGCTGTATCTTCATCCAGCTCTTCTTCATCCTCAACAGCATCTGGTGAGTGTCTCAGTTCAGCTACCCTGCAGACGCTGCTGCTCTGTTTTGGGACTGCTACACGAGCAGCTTGTCGCGAAGGCAGAACCAGTCAGTGAGGTTAAAGGTGAACGGGTGAGGTTTTGTGAGAAGTGTGAACGTGGTTGAGTGAGTAACTGACTACGGCTCTGTAGGTTGACTAGTGGTTGGAGTGAAGCAGAGGACAGCATGTTTTAAAGGGTTATCTTTAGGATGTATGGTTGTGTCTCACCAGATGCTAGAGCAGTGGGTTATCTTTAGGATGTATGGTTGTGTCTCACCAGATGCTAGAGCAGTGGGTTATCTTTAGGATGTATGGTTGTGTCTCACCAGATGCTAGAGCAGTGGGTTATCTTTATGATGTATGATTGTGTCTCACCAGATGCTAGAGCAGTGGGTTATCTTTAGGATGTATGGTTGTGTCTCACCAGATGCTCGAGCAGTGGGTTATCTTTATGATGTATGGTTGTGTCTCACCAGATGCTAGAGCAGTGGGTTATCTTTAGGATGTATGGTTGTGTCTCGCCAGATGCTAGAGCAGTGGGTTATCTTTATGATGTATGGTTGTCTCACCAGATGCTAGAGCAGTGGGTTATCTTTATGATGTATGGTTGTCTCACCAGATGCTAGAGCAGTGGGTTATCTTTAGGATGTATGGTTGTCTCACCAGATGCTAGAGCAGTGGGTTATCTTTATGATGTATGGTTGTGTCTCACCAGATGCTAGAGCAGTGGGTTATCTTTATGATGTATGGTTGTGTCTCACCAGATGCTAGAGCAGTGGGTTATCTTTATGATGTATGGTTGTCTCACCAGATGCTAGAGCAGTGGGTTATCTTTATGATGTATGGTTGTCTCACCAGATGCTAGAGCAGTGGGTTATCTTTATGATGTATGGTTGTGTCTCACCAGATGCTAGAGCAGTGGGTTATCTTTATGATGTATGGTTGTGTCTCGCCAGATGCTAGAGCAGTGGGTTATCTTTATGATGTATGGTTGTGTCTCGCCAGATGCTAGAGCAGTGGGTTATCTTTATGATGTATGGTTGTGTCTCACCAGATGCTAGAGCAGTGGGTTATCTTTATGATGTATGGTTGTGTCTCACACCAGGTCTCACCAGATGTACTACATGTTTGGTTTCCTGTTTCTGGTGTTCATCATCCTGGTAATCACCTGCTCTGAGGCCACCATCCTACTCTGCTACTTCCACCTCTGTGCTGAGGTAAGACACCACACACACACACACCATCCTACTCTGCTACTTCCACCTCTGTGCTGAGGTAAGACACCACACACACACACACTATCCTACTCTGCTACTTCCTCCTCTGTGCTGAGGTAAGACACCACACACACACACCATCCTACTCTGCTACTTCCACCTCTGTGCTGAGGTAAGACACCACACACACACACCATCCTACTCTGCTACTTCCTCCTCTGTGCTGAGGTAAGACACCACACACACACACCATCCTACTCTGCTACTTCCACCTCTGTGCTGAGGTAAGACACCACACACACACACACTATCCTACTCTGCTACTTCCTCCTCTGTGCTGAGGTAAGACACCACACACACACACCATCCTACTCTGCTACTTCCTCCTCTGTGCTGAGGTAAGACACCACACACACACACCATCCTACTCTGCTACTTCCTCCTCTGTGCTGAGGTAAGACACCACACACACACACCATCCTACTCTGCTACTTCCTCCTCTGTGCTGAGGTAAGACACCACACACACACACCATCCTACTCTGCTACTTCCTCCTCTGTGCTGAGGTAAGACACCACACACACACACACATCATCCTACTCTGCTACTTCCACTTCTGTGCTGAGTTATGACGATCTGAGTATTTCCTGGTTGGGTCATGTGACCAATGGCAATAGTGCCCTTAATGACGAGGATAAAGGGACTGTTTCTCAAATCCTCTTTCTTTGATTCCTAACAGCTTCTCTCTTTAAAAGAGAAGGTCCCAAACAAGGGACCTGGAACCTCCTTCTCCACTACGGTTGAGAAGGAGAGGAGACAGGATGAAAGGAATAACAGGAAGTTTAATTATGGAAGCGCTACGTTCTCTCTCTCCATCAGGACTATCACTGGCAGTGGTGTTCCTTCCTGACCAGTGGTCTTGTCTTAGTAAAGATGTTCTAAACACAGAGATATCTAACTGTTCTCTCTGTCTCTCTCCATCAGGACTATCACTGGCAGTGGCGTTCCTTCCTGACCAGTGGTTTCACGGCCGTCTACTTCCTGGTCTATGCCATCCACTACTTCTTCTCCAAGCTCCAGATCACAGGATTGGCTAGCACCATCCTCTACTTTGGTTACACCATGATCATGGCTCTCATCTTCTTCTTATTCACAGGTAGGTAGCTGGGGGGGGCGGGGCGGCATCATACTGTAGCTTGCCATGAGGAGGATGGACTAGGTCAGAGGGCAGAGGTTATCCTCATTAGTCTAGTTCAATGGACTGGACCAAATAGGACTGGGCATCCTCCCACCCTGACTGTTATGCTGCCTTTCTGGGGTTTAGGTTGAGGTGCAGCTCTACTCGTTTTCACACACACACAGTCAGATGGTGTCTGTTGTCGTAGCAATGAGAGTTTCCTAGACAGCAGGATGTGGGATTGACAAATGGCCCTGGGAAAGTGTGATTTTCATAGTTTCTCTCTTTCTGTCAATTACATTTCCTGTCTCTCTCTCTCTCCATCAGGAACGATTGGATTCTTCGCCTGCTTCTGGTTCGTCACCAAGATCTACAGCGTAGTGAAGGTGGACTGAGTAGTTAACCAAAAACTAAACCAATGGATTGTCCTGTTTACTCTGCCACGCCCCCTCCCCCTGCCCCCCTCACCCTCCCTGGGCTGGAGGGACACTATTGTTACGTTACACCCTGACTGCGTACGGTGACCAGGGCCCACTGGTCTAAATAGGGAGCCGTTTGGAACACCACCCTTGTCTACTGTGTGGAAGACGCATTTTTGTCAGAGCAGCAAGACAACAGTCTTCCCGTGTGTGTGTGTGTGTGTGTGTGTGTGTGTGTGTGTGCACACACATCTATACATAATGTAGTCTGGAGTGCAGGAAATACCTGTTGGAGGTCCAGATCCTACTGCACATCAATGAAACATCCTTTATTCACCTCTGACAAATGGAAACAGGAAATCTAGAAGGTCGTGACTATTAACACCCCCCCTCCCCCGGTTACAGTTAGTTTCTGTCCCCACGTTGGCGCACTAAGGTGATTTTACGTTGTCATTCAAACTATTAATAGTGTTGGACAATATGATTGTAAATAACTATTTTTTTTCTTCTAATGCTGATGAATGATTTGGGGTCGTAATAAGCTTTATAATGTGAGATGGAATTCCTCCTCTAACCCATGTTCTGGGCTGGTAGTGTAGTCGGAAGAGAGTCCCAAATGGCACTCTAGTCTGCACTACAAAAGTAGTCTGCACTATGTAGGGAATAGGGTGCAATTTGGGATGAACACATTTTCTCTGGGTTTTGTTTTATTTTGTATTATAAATGCTTGAGTATTAACCAACTGGTCTGTTATTTAACTTTATATTCCAATTACATTATTTTTTTGTCTATTCTTTATTTTATTTTTTGCCTCAGACACGTGCCTCATCAGTAGTTCATTTTATTTTCAAAAACCAACCGTTTGGGATTTTGTGAAAGGCATCATCGACTTCTATGTTCCAAATGGCACCCTATTCTCTATGTCGTGCACTACCCTTGATCAAGGGCTCGGGTCTAAAGTAGTGCACCACATAGGGAATAGGGTGCCATTTGGGACATCGTCCATCAGTTATGTGGGGCTTTGATTCTTATATCCTTTCAGTGTAAATATACTCTCTTCATAAATGATACTAGTTTCATTAGTCTGACCGAGCATCTGGGTTCCTTCTCTCCTTCACTGGGTTGAAATGATGTAATTATGATCTGAAAAATAAGAAATGGTCCATTTAAAATAAAACAATGTTCCTGTTGGAGTGTTTTTGTTTTCCTGTGTCTTTAAGAGTGTAGTCAGTGTGAAGTATTGAACAACACAGTCAAGTGAGGTCGATACATTGAACCGGCGCTGAGGAGAGGCCCTGCTGTGGTGCCCACTAAGCTGAGGAGAGGCCCTGCTGTGGTGCCCACTAAGCTGAGGAGAGGCCCTGCTGTGGTGCCCACTAAGCTGAGGAGAGGCCCTGCTGTGGTGCCCACTAAGCTGAGGAGAGGCCCTGCTGTGGTGCCCACTAAGCTGAGGAGAGGCCCTGCTGTGGTGCCCACTAAGCTGAGGAGAGGCCCTGCTGTGGTGCCCACTAAGCTGAGGAGAGGCCCTGCTGTGGTGCCCACTAAGCTGAGGAGAGGCCCTGCTGTGGTGCCCACTAAGCTGAGGAGAGGCCCTGCTGTGGTGCCCACTAAGCTGAGGAGAGGCCCTGCTGTGGTGCCCACTAAGCTGAGGAGAGGCCCTGCTGTGGTGCCCACTAAGCTGAGGAGAGGCCCTGCTGTGGTGCCCACTAAGCTGAGGAGAGGCCCTGCTGTGGTGCCCACTAAGCTGAGGAGAGGCCCTGCTGTGGTGCCCACTAAGCTGAGGAGAGGCTCTGCTGTGGTGCCCACTAAGCTGAGGAGAGGCCCTGCTGTGGTGCCCACTAAGCTGAGGAGAGGCCCTGCTGTGGTGCCCACTAAGCTGAGGAGAGGCCCTGCTGTGGTGCCCACTAAGCTCAGGAGAGGCCCTGCTGTGGTGCCCACTAAGCTGAGGAGAGGCCCTGCTGTGGTGCCCACTAAGCTGAGGAGAGGCCCTGCTGTGGTGCCCACTAAGCTGAGGAGAGGCTCTGCTGTGGTGCCCACTAAGCTGAGGAGAGGCCCTGCTGTGGTGCCCACTAAGCTGAGGAGAGGCCCTGCTGTGGTGCCCACTAAGCTGAGGAGAGGCCCTGCTGTGGTGCCCACTAAGCTGAGGAGAGGCCCTGCTGTGGTGCCCACTAAGCTGAGGAGAGGCCCTGCTGTGGTGCCCACTAAGCTGAGGAGAGGCCCTGCTGTGGTGCCCACTAAGCTGAGGAGAGGCCCTGCTGTGGTGCCCACTAAGCTGAGGAGAGGCCCTGCTGTGGTGCCCACTAAGCTGAGGAGAGGCCCTGCTGTGGTGCCCACTAAGCTGAGGAGTGGCCCTGCTGTGGTGCCCACTAAGCTGAGGAGAGGCCCTGCTGTGGTGCCCACTAAGCTGAGGAGAGGCCCTGCTGTGGTGCCCACTAAGCTGAGGAGAGGCCCTGCTGTGGTGCCCACTAAGCTGAGGAGAGGCTCTGCTGTGGTGCCCACTAAGCTGAGGAGAGGCCCTGCTGTGGTGCCCACTAAGCTGAGGAGAGGCCCTGCTGTGGTGCCCACTAAGCTGAGGAGAGGCCCTGCTGTGGTGCCCACTAAGCTCAGGAGAGGCCCTGCTGTGGTGCCCACTAAGCTGAGGAGAGGCCCTGCTGTGGTGCCCACTAAGCTGAGGAGAGGCCCTGCTGTGGTGCCCACTAAGCTCAGGAGAGGCCCTGCTGTGGTGCCCACTAAGCTCAGGATGACCTAAAGGTCACATAAAGGCAAGACCTTCTGTTCAATTCGCTGACGTTTGTGAGACGGGATCGACGGGGAAGTTCCCCCACAGAGCCAGGGCACCTCATTGCCAACGGAGGCTTGGTCTAAAATGGTCACAGTGGTCAGGCTGGTTATAATGATCACAGTGGTCAGGCTGGTTATAATGGTCACAGTGGTCAGGCTGGTTATAATGGTCAGGCTGGTTATAATGATCACAGTGGTCAGGCTGGTTATAATGATCAGGCTGGTTATAATGGTCGCAGTGGTCAGGCTGGTTATAATGATCACAGTGGTCAGGCTGGTTATAATGGTCACAGTGGTCAGGCAGGTTATAATGATCACAGTGGTCAGGCTGGTTATAATGATCACAGCAGTCAGGCTGGTTATAATGGTCAGGCTGGTTATAATGATCAGGCTGGTTATAATGATCACAGCAGTCAGGCTGGTTATAATGATCAGGCTGGTTATAATGATCACAGTGGTCAGGCTGGTTATAATGATCAGGCTGGTTATAATGGTCACAGTGGTCAGGCTGGTTATAATGGTCACAGTGGTCAGGCTGGTTATAATGGTCACAGTGGTCAGGCTGGTTATAATGGTCACAGTGGTCAGGCTGGTTATAATGATCACAGCGGTCAGACTGGTTATAATGGTCAGGCTGGTTATAATGGTCACAGTGGTCATGCTGGTTATAATGGTCACAGTGGTCAGGCTGGTTATAATGATCACAGCGGTCAGGCTGGTTATAATGGTCACAGTGGTCAGGCTGGTTATAATGGTCAGGCTGGTTATAATGATCACAGTGGTCAGGCTGGTTATAATGGTCACAGTGGTCAGGCAGGTTATAATGATCACAGTGGTCAGGCAGGTTATAATGATCACAGTGGTCAGGCTGGTTATAATGATCACAGCGGTCAGGCTGGTTATAATGGTCAGGCTGGTTATAATGATCAGGCTGGTTATAATGATCACAGTGGTCAGGCTGGTTATAATGATCAGGCTGGTTATAATGGTCACAGTGGTCAGGCTGGTTATAATGGTCACAGTGGTCAGGCTGGTTATAATGGTCACAGTGGTCAGGCTGGTTATAATGGTCACAGTGGTCAGGCTGGTTATAATGATCACAGCGGTCAGACTGGTTATAATGGTCAGGCTGGTTATAATGGTCACAGTGGTCATGCTGGTTATAATGGTCACAGTGGTCAGGCTGGTTATAAT
The DNA here is from genome assembly GCF_057628025.1 of Oncorhynchus mykiss. Lineage (NCBI taxonomy): Eukaryota > Metazoa > Chordata > Actinopteri > Salmoniformes > Salmonidae > Oncorhynchus > Oncorhynchus mykiss. Next base: position 13,807,867 of record NC_143039.1, read on the forward strand.
GATCACAGCGGTCAGGCTGGTTATAATGGTCACAGTGGTCAGGCTGGTTATAATGGTCAGGCTGGTTATAATGATCACAGTGGTCAGGCTGGTTATAATGGTCACAGTGGTCAGGCTGGTTATAATGGTCACAGTGGTCAGGCTGGTTATAATGATCACAGTGGTCAGGCTGGTTATAATGATCAGGCTGGTTATAATGGTCACAGTGGTCAGACTGGTTATAATGATCACAGTGGTCAGGCTGGTTATAATGATCACAGCGGTCAGGCTGGTTATAATGATCAGACTGGTTATAATGATCAGGCTGGTTATAATGATCTCAGTGGTCAGGCTGGTTATAATGATCACAGTGGTCAGGCTGGTTATAATGATCACAGCAGTCAGGCTGGTTATAATGATCACAGTGGTCAGGCTGGTTATAATGATCAGACTGGTTATAATGATCACAGCAGTCAGGCTGGTTATAATGATCACAGTGGTCAGGCTGGTTATAATGATCAGGCTGGTTATAATGATCTCAGCGGTCAGGCTGGTTATAATGATCACAGTGGTCAGGCTGGTTATAATGATCACAGTGGTCAGGCTGGTTATAATGATCAGGCTGGTTATAATGATCACAGTGGTCAGGCTGGTTATAATGATCAGACTGGTTATATTGATCACAGTGGTCAGGCTGGTTATAATGATCAGACTGGTTATAATGATCACAGAGGTCAGGCTGGTTATAATGATCAGACTGGTTATATTGATCACAGAGGTCAGGCTGGTTATAATGATCTCAGCGGTCAGGCTGGTTCAGACCCTTTTACTCAGCACTTTGTTGAAGCACTTTTGGCAGCGATTACAGCCTCAAGTCTTCTTGGGGATGACGCTACAAGCTTGGCATACCTGTATTTGGGGAGTTTCTCCCATTCTTCTCCGCAGAGCCTCTCAAAATCTGTCAGGTTGGATGGGGAGCATCGCTCCGCAGCTATTTTCAGGTCTCTCCAGAGATGTTAGATCGGGTTCAAGTCCAGTCTCTGGCTGGGCCACTCAAGGACATTCAGAGACTTGTCCCAAAGCCACTCCTGTGTTGTCTTGGCTGTGTGCTTAGGAGGCATCCCATTGATCTTGAAACATTATATAGAAAAACTTCCTTTGAATGTGCAGGAAATCCCTGCAGGTCATCCCCACCTACCCTCAGTCTACAAGGTCAAACAGAATTGTAGTATCAGTGAAAACTGACTGAAGATCAGTTAGGTTACAGAACACTCATACTGCCAAAGAGACTTCCCTTATGGCCCATTCCCCTATAGGTTATCATCAACATGTCACAGTCTGTATTCACATGCTCCACGGTGTTTCTACACACACAGCTAATGAAAGGGGTGGACAGCCTTTAGTCTGTTTCACTCATCCATTCAAAGGTTTTAAGGACACAGGTCTCTTCAAAGCCTCCCGCCATGTTAACCCCTCCTCCACTCCTGTCACCCATTGTCTGTGCAGAGACACTGGCTGACCGATGTCATTGTGATGGCACTCTGTTCCGGGATTCTCTTTAGAATGGTGGATTGTCCAGAACATTCTGCTTGTCAGAGTCACACATGGAGGATCCGCTGGGGCTCTCAGCAGTGAATCAGCTGCTGATTCAGCACCTCTCAATGTTATTGAGTTCCAGAGCTTTATAAGAGAGAGAGGAAGGAGGGAGAATCTAGGGTTTTACTGAATGGGATTTGAAGTCTTGTCTGTGTAACTGGGGCTGTGTGTAGAACAGAGGGGCTTGAGTCAGTGTTCTCTGGGTGAAGTGGAAAGGAAGTAAAAGGTTGTAATTGTCCACTTGGTTGGTTCACCTCTTTCGACTGAGACAGAGGGGACTCATACGGCTGTAAATTACAACACAAACACACATTGCATTTCCATGGAGAAAAAACACATTGCATTTCCATGGAGAAAAAACACATTGCATTTCCATGGGGAAAAAACACATTGCATTTCCATGGGGAAAAAAACACATTGCATTTCCATGAGGAAAAAACACATTGCATTTCCATGGAGAAAAACACATTGCATTTCCATGGGGAATAAAACACATTGCATTTCCATGAGGAAAAAACACATTGCATTTCCATGGAGAAAAACACATTGCATTTCCATGAGGAATAAAACACATTGCATTTCCATGGGGAAAAAACACATTGCATTTCCATGGGGAATAAAACACATTGCATTTCCATGGGGAAAAAACACATTGCATTTCCATGGGAAAAAAAACACATTGCATTTCCATGAGGAAAAAACACATTGCATTTCCATGAGGAATAAAACACATTGCATTTCCATGAGGAAAAAAACACATTGCATTTCCATGAGGAAAAAACACATTGCATTTCCATGGGGAATGAAACACATTGCATTTCCATGGGGAATAAAACACATTGCATTTCCATGGGGAAAAACACATTGCATTTCCATGGGGAAAAACACATTGCATTTCCATGGGGAATAAAACACATTGCATTTCCATGGGGAAAAACACATTGCATTTCCATGAGGAATAAAACACATTGCATTTCCATGGGGAAAAAAACACATTGCATTTCCATGGGGAAAAACACATTGCATTTCCATGGGGAAAAACAGCTTTGCCTCACAGTATGTCTGATGTATGAAGACCTGGTTGGTTTTCCTCTTCATATGGAAACATGGAGGTGACTCATTCTGCTGTGAGCTTAGGTTCCACAACACATACAAACACACTCACTCACACACACACACACACACACACACACACACACACACACACACACACACACATTGTATTTCACTGGGGGGAAAACACCTTTGATGACGATGATGTATGAAGAGGACGATGGTGATGATGATGAAGATGGTGATGATGATGATTAAGCTTTATTTGAACAACAGACACCAGTCATTGTTTTATGGGTCGTTTTTAACGAGGGTGGACAGACGGCAGCCATCTTCCCACAGAAGCTCCTGTCATGGCTGACTGACTGATGGTTTCTAAAGAATGAAAAGCTCCTGGTGAGATGGTATTTTGAGAGAGAGAGAGACAGAGCCCGAGCGAGACAGAGACAGAGAGAGAGAGAGAGAGGCAGAGCGAGACAGAGACAGAGAGAGCCAGAGCGAGACAGAGAGACAGAGCAAGACAGATAGAGACAGAGAGAGACAGAGCCAGACAGATAGAGACAGAGAGAGACAGAGCCAGACAGATAGAGACAGAGAGACAGAGGCAGAGCGAGACAGAGAGAGGCAGAGCGAGATAGAGACAGAGAGAGACAGAGCCAGAGCGAGACAGAGACAGAAAGAGACAGAGGCAGAGCGAGACAGAGAGAGACAGAGACAGACAGATAGAGACAGAGCCAGACAGATAGAGACAGAGGGAGAGAGAGACAGAGGGAGAGAGATAGATAGAGACAGACAGAGGGAGAGAGAGAGACAGACACAGACAGACAGACAGAGAGAGAGAGAGCATTCATCTCTTTGTGTGTGACTGTCTCATCTTTGATGACTCCTGGAGCTCCAGGCCATTCCCTCCTCCTTTCTCCTGCTCTGTGGTTTTATTCCAGCTCCTTTTGTCTCAGCTCCTCATTACTTGTTCTGAGCTCGATATGAACTCCTCCTCTTTCTCCTGGCCTGCTGATCAGTCACACAGCTGACCCTCCTCTGTCACTTTTACACCCACATTCATTCTTTACAGATTGCTTAGAAACCTGCCATCCGTCTGATGAAATTAGGACGGAGGAATGTCTGCAAAGAAATATTGCTAACGTTATACTGTGGCATATAGCCATTAGAAAGGGAGGAGAGGTCTCCATTCAGGAGAATCAGGTAGAAACCCAGTGACTGTGCAGCTGTGTTGCCTCACGGTTATGTTGTTGAGACCAGAAAGATACAATCTGTGTGGAATGGCTTGAGTCTTCAACACTGCTATCTGTACTGAGCTTGGAGCCCCTTGGTTCGACCCTCCATCACTCAGACAACAACAGACCAGTCTATTACCTCTCCGTCAGCCTATCCAGGGGACATCATTGTTTTAGGGTCACCCCAGTCCCCAAAGACGCCTGTCTGCCTCACCCCTTTGCTACCCTCTTACCCCCTCCCCCAAACCTCCCCCCCAGGCCCTTTCTCCTCCCAGGCCCCCTCTCCAATCTCCCAGACGGGGAACAGTTGGGCCCTCTGTTCTGGGGGTGTTCAGAGCAGATTCCAGAGTGTGGGGTGTCTCTTTGTCCCCACTAGGGGGGCTTCATGAAGCTCCGTGAAGCACCATGGGGGTTCCGGAACGCCACTGTGTTCCAGAGCAGATTTCTCAATCTGGTTATTGGGTTTTCCTCAAGTCAATTTAAGCAGTTCACTTTGAAGAGCTGACCCCGGTGCCCTCGTTCCACTGAATCCTCTCACAGACACTCTCAGGCCCATTCATCTCTTCCTTTCTCTTTACCTTCTCTGTTATTTCTGATCAATGTGTGGAACTAACAGGCTGTTTGATAGGAAATGTTTTGTATTAGAGAGTTAGAAAGGAGACGAGACGGGCGGGCGGGCGGGCGGGCGGGCGGGCGGGCGGGCGGGCGGGCGGGCGGGCGGGCGGGCGGGCGGGCAGGCAGGCAGGCAGGCAGGCAGGCAGGCAGGCAGGCAGGCAGGCAGGCAGGCAGGCAGGCAGGGAGAGAGAGAGAGAGAGAGAGAGAGAGAGAGAGAGAGAGAGAGAGAGAGAGAGAGAGAGAGAGCTGGGGGAGAAAGCTTCTGTCTTGCTACCTGTTCTCAAAATTGTTTGAATCTTGCTATCAATACATTTGTTCGACAAAACAGTACTTACAATGATATAATAACCTGTTGTTAATAATGGTGTAGTGTGTCATAATAACCTGTTGTTAATAATGGTGTCATGTGTTATAATAACCTCATTAATAATGGTGTAGTGTGTTATAATAACCTGTTGTTAATAATGGTGTATTGTGTTATAATAACCTCATTAATAATGGTGTCGTGTGTTATAATAACCTCATTAATAATGGTGTAGTGTGTTATAATAACCTCATTAATAATGGTGTACTGTGATAACATAATAACCTCTTGTTAATAATGGTGTAGTGTGTTATAATAACCTCATTAATAATGGTGTAGTGTGTTATAATAACCTGTTGTTAATAATGGTGTCGTGTGTTATAATAACCTCATTAATAATGGTGTCGTGTGTTATAATAACCTCATTAATAATGGTGTAGTGTGTTATAATAACCTGTTGTTAATAATGGTGTCGTGTGTTATAATAACCTGTTGTTAATAATGGTGTAGTGTGATATAATAACCTGTTGTTAATAATGGTGTAGTGTGATATAATAACCTCATTAATAATGGTGTAGTGTGTTATAATAACCTGTTGTTAATAATGGTGTAGTGTGTTATAATAACCTGTTGTTAATAATGGTGTAGTGTGTTATAATAACCTGTTGTTAATAATGGTGTCATGTGTTATAATAACCTCATTAATAATGGTGTAGTGTGTTATAATAACCTCATTAATAATGGTGTAGTGTGTTATAATAACCTCTTGTTAATAATGGTGTAGTGTGTTATAATAACCTCATTAATAATGGTGTAGTGTGTTATAATAACCTCATTAATAATGGTGTAGTGTGTTATAATAACCTCATTAATAATGGTGTCATGTGTTATAATAACCTCATTAATAATGGTGTATTGTGTTATAATAACCTCATTAATAATGGTGTAGTGTGTTATAATAACCTGTTGTTAATAATGGTGTCATGTGTTATAATAACCTCATTAATAATGGTGTTGTGTGTTATAATAACCTGTTGTTAATAATGGTGTAGTGTGTTATAATAACCTGTTGTTAATAATGGTGTAGTGTGTTATAATAACCTGTTGTTAATAATGGTGTCATGTGTTATAATAACCTCATTAATAATGGTGTTGTGTGTTATAATAACCTCATTAATAATGGTGTCATGTGTTATAAGGGTTAGAGTTAGAGGAGAGGAGAGGGGGGGAGAGAGTTAGAGGAGAGGAGAGAGTTAGAGGAGAGTTAGAGGAGAGGAGAGGGGAGTAGAGTTAGAGGGGAGGAGAGGGGAGGAGAGGAGAACACCTGGAGACAGTATGAGGTGGGTTAACATGTCTCCAGGGCTTTACCATGATGGAGAACACCTGGAGACAGTGTGAGGTGGGTTAACATGTCTTCAGGGCTTTACCATGATGGAGAACACCTGGAGACAGTGTGAGGTGGGTTAACATGTCTTCAGGGCTTTACCATGATGGAGAACACCTGGAGACAGTGTGAGGTGGGTTAACATGTCTTCAGGGCTTTACCATGATGGAGAACACCTGGAGACAGGGCTTTCCCATGATGGATAACACCTGGAGACAGGGCTTTACCATGATGGAGAACACCTGGAGACAGGGCTTTCTCATGATGGAGAACACCTGGAGACAGGGCTTTACCATGATGGAGAACACCTGGAGACAGTGTGGGGTGAGGTGGGTTAACATGTCTTCAGGGCTTTACCAGGATGGAGAACACCTGGAGACAGGGCTTTCCCATGATGGAGAACACCTGGGGAGAGGTGAGTTAACATGTCTTCAGGGGGGTCGTCAGTAAAGGGCTCTTCATTTAATATAACAGGCTTGTAGAATAAATACACTTTTGACTTAATATAGCAAAGGGATGCAAAAGGCACTCATTTCCTGGAACAACCCAGATGCAAGCAACCTCAGATCAGTGTAACTAACTACCTCTGTGAACACACAGAGCCCTGACTAACTACCTACCTCTGTGAACACACAGAGATCCCTGTGAGCCCTGACTAACTACCTACCTCTGTGAACACACAGAGCCCTGACTAACTACCTACCTCTGTGAACACACAGAGGTCCCTGTGAGCCCTGACTAACTACCTACCTCTGTGAACACACAGAGCCCTGACTAACTACCTACCTATGTGAACACACAGAGATCCCTGTGAGCCCTGACTAACTACCTACCTCTGTGAACACACAGAGCCCTGACTAACTACCTACCTATGTGAACACACAGAGGTCCCTGTGAGCCCTGACTAACTACCTCCCTAAACAGATCCCTGACTGTTTCACATCAGTGTGTAGTCGTCACACAGCCTGCCTGTTTCCCCTGATTATAGTGGAGTTCAGCAAGGCCTGCTGCTGCCCCAGGACGCTGCTGTAGCACGGCTCTTATTGTTTCACTGATGTTTTATAGCTAGTAAAGTCCTCTGGGAGGTACACACACACACACACACACACAACCACGTTCTCTGGGAGACACACACACACACACAGACACACAACCACGTCCTCTGGGAGGTACACACACACAACCATGTCCTCTGGGAGGTACACACACACACAACCACGTCCTCTGGGAGACACACACACACAGACACACACAACAAAGTCCTCTGGGACACACACACACAACAATGTCCTCTGGGAGACACACACACACAACAAAGTCCTCTGGGAGACACACACACACACAGACACACACAACAAAATCCTCTGGGAGACACACACACACACACACAACAAAGTCCTCTGGGAGAAACACACAGACACACACACACACAGACACACACACACACACAACCAAGTCCTCTGGGAGGTATGGGTCTGACTGTGAGCCTTGTGACGGGGAAGGGGGAAGGTGTGTGTGTGTGTGTGTGTGTGTGTGTGTGTGTGTGTGTGTGTGTGTGTGTGTGTGTGTCCGCCACAGCCTTCTGATGCTGGTGTTTTATAGGAGAAAGGTGGAAGCCATTAGGGAGAGGTATTTCTTAACCACATTCATTACCGGTAGAGAGGCGGCGACGTTTCTGTCTTCCACACTCAGATGCAGATTCAATGAGACGCCCGATCCAGGGTCTGACTGGGACCAGAAATCAGCCCAGATATTGATAACACACAGGTCCTAGTCATTCTGCGCAAAAAAAATACAATGTAGACAGGCCCACAACTGCCCGGTGGCCAGTCCGTGCCCGGCCCGGTGGCCAGTCCGTGCCCGGTGGCCAGTTCGTGCCCTGTCCGGTGGCCAGTCCGTGCCCTGCCCGGTGGCCAGTTCGTGCCCGGCCCGGTGGCCAGTCCGTGCCCGGTGGCCAGTTCGTGCCCTGTCCGGTGGCCAGTTCGTGCCCTGTCCGGTGGCCAGTCCGTGCCCTGCCCGGTGGCCAGTTCGTGCCCTGTCCGGTGGCCAGTCCGTGCCCGGTGGCCAGTCCGTGCCCGGTGGCCAGTTCGTGCCCTGTCCGGTGGCCAGTCCGTGCCCTGCCCGGTGGCCAGTTCGTGCCCGGCCCGGTGGCCAGTCCGTGCCCGGTGGCCAGTTCGTGCCCTGTCCGGTGGCCAGTCCGTGCCCTGCCCGGTGGCCAGTCCGTGCCCTGCCCGGTGCCCTGTCCGTGCCCTGCCCGGTGGCCAGTCCGTGCCCTGCCCGGTGCCCTGTCCGTGCCCTGCCCGGTGCCCTGTCCGTGCCCGGCCCGGTGGCCAGTTCGTGCCCTGCCCGGTGGCCAGTCCGTGCCCTGCCCGGTGGCCAGTCCGTGCCCTGCCCGGTGCCCTGTCCGTGCCCTGCCCGGTGGCCAGTCCGTGCCCTGCCCGGTGCCCTGTCCATGCCCTGCCCGGTGGCCGGTCCATGCCCTGCCCGGTGGCCGGCCCGGTGCCCTGTCCGTGCCCGGCCCGATTCCTACCAACTTCAGTTGTCATGTCTGGTGTTTATTTGTTTCTGGGGTGTCTTTATCACAATGTCTTTAAGGTTTTGGATAATCCCAAATGAAGACACGAACGCTGACCTGTGGATTACAAGTGTTCTCCTTTAAAGAAGAAGAGGGTTGAGGGGTCAACTGGGACTGTTCCCACCATTGTTCCCAACATTGTTAACCCCTCTTTCTTTGTTTTCCTCTTCTCTCCATCTCTCTCTCTCTCTGGAGAGGGGTGTCATGGTTGGCTTGACTCTAATGGAGGAGCTCTCCTGTTCTCCTCAATCTAAGTATTTCATTATCCTGTCTCTCTCTCTCTGTCTCTCTCTCTGTGTCTCTCTCAGTGTCTCTGTCTCTCTCTCTCTGTGTCTCTGTGTCTCTCTCTCTGTGTCTCTGTCTCTCTCTCTGTGTCTCTGTCTCTCTCTCTGTGTCTCTGTCTCTCTCTCTCTGTGTCTGTCTCTCTCTCTCTGTGTCTCTCTCTCTGTGTCTCTCTCTCTCTTTCTCTGTGTCTCTGTCTCTTGTTTTACTGAAGGGTTTATTGACTGATAATAAGCATTAGTCAACCTCCAACACACCCCTCCTTCTCCAAATTCTTGCTGAGCAAATCACACACACACACACACACACACACACACACAGACCTCTGAGAAATACTGTGACAGAGCATGAAACATGTCTCTCTCTGAGACGATCTTAGCGAGTTAGATAAACTCAACGTGGATTTCTTTTTGTTTTGTGTGCTTTCTTGATACTATTTTTGATGAACCTTTGTGATGTAATTAAATCCCAGGTCAGAACAGAGGTACCCAGCAGCACATATAGACAGGTATTTAACTCCACCGATCCGGAATATCTGAGGCCCCATGGTAACAGGAGTATCTATGGTAACAGGAGTATCTATGGTAACAGGAGTGTCTATGGTAACAGGAGTGTCTATGGTAACAGGAGTATCTGAGACCCTATGGTAACAGGAGTATCTATGGTAACAGGAGTATCTATGGTAACAGGAGAATCTGAGGCCCTACGGTAACAGGAGTATCTATGGTAACAGGAGTATCTGAGACCCTAGGGTAACAGGACTATCTGAGAACCTATGGTAAAATGAGTACCTATGGTAACAGGAGTATCTATGGTAACAAGAGAATCTGAGGCCCTACGGTAACAGGAGTATCTATGGTAACAGGAGTATCTGAGACCCTAGGGTAACAGGACTATCTGAGACCCTATGGTAAAATGAGTACCTATGGTAAAAGGAGTATCTATGGTAACAGGAGTGTCTATGGTAACAGGAGTATCTGAGACCCTAGGGTAACAGGACTATCTGAGACCCTATGGTAAAATGAGTACCTATGGTAAAAGGAGTATCCATGGTAACAGGAGTGTCTATGGTAACAGGAGTGTCTATGGTAACAGGAGCATCTATGGTAACAGGAGTATCTATGGTAACAGGAGTATCTGAGACCCTATGGTAACAGGAGTATCTATGGTAACAGGAGTATCTATGGTAACAGGAGTATCTGAGACCCTATGGTAACAGGAGTATCTATGGTAACAGGAGTATCTATGGTAACAGGAGAATCTGAGGCCCTACGGTAACAGGAGTATCTATGGTAACAGGAGTGTCTATGGTAACAGGAGCATCTATGGTAACAGGAGTATCTATGGTAACAGGAGTATCTGAGACCCTATGGTAACAGGAGTATCTATGGTAACAGGAGTATCTATGGTAACAGGAGTATCTGAGACCCTATGGTAACAGGAGTATCTATGGTAACAGGAGTATCTATGGTAACAGGAGAATCTGAGGCCCTACGGTAACAGGAGTATCTATGGTAACAGGAGTATCTGAGACCCTAGGGTAACAGGACTATCTGAGAACCTATGGTAAAATGAGTACCTATGGTAACAGGAGTATCTATGGTAACAGGAGAATCTGAGGCCCTACGGTAACAGGAGTATCTATGGTAACAGGAGTATCTATGGTAACAGCAGTATCTGAGACCCTAGGGTAACAGGACTATCTGAGACCCTATGGTAAAATGAGTATCTATGGTAATAGGAGAATCTGAGACCCTACCGTAACAGGAGTATCTATGGTAACAGGAGTATCTGAGACCCTATTGTAACAGGAGTATCTATGGTAACATGAGTATCTATGGTAACAGGAATATCTGAGGCCCCATGGTAACAGGAGAATCTATGGTAACAAGAGTATCTGAGACCCTATGGTAACAGGAGTATCTATGGTAACATGAGTATCTTAGGCTCTATGGTAACAGGAGTAGCTATGGTAACAGGAGAATCTGAGGCCATCCAGTAACAGGAGTATCTATGGTAACAGGAGTATCTGAGTCCCTAGGGTAACAGGACTATCTGAGACCCTATGGTAAAATGAGTATCTATGGTAACAGGAGAATCTGAGACCCTACGGTAACAGGAGTATCTATGGTAACAGGAGTATCTATGGTAACAGGAGTAGCTGAGGCCTTATGGTAACAGGAGTATCTATGGTAACAGGAGTATCTGAGGCTCTATGGTAACAGGAGTGTCTATGGTAACAGGAGTATCTGAGGCCCTATGGTAAAATGAGTATCTATGGTAACAGGAGAATCTATGGTAACAGGAGAATCTATGGTAACAAGAGTATCTGAGACCCTATGGTAACAAGAGTATCTTAGGCCCTATGGTAACATGCATATCTGAGGCCACATTGTAACAGGAGTAGCTGAAGCCCCATGGTAACAGGAGTATCTATGGTAACAGGAGTATCTTAGGCTCTATGGTAACAGGAGTATCTATGGTAACATGAGTATCTTAGGCCCTATGGTAACAGGCATATCTGAGGCCCCATTGTAACAGGAGTAGCTGAAGCCCCATGGTAACAGGAGTATCTATGGTAACAGGAGTATCTTAGGCTCTATGGTAACAGGAGTATCTATGGTAACATGAGTATCTTAGGCCCTATGGTAACAGGCATATCTGAGGCCCCATGGTAACAGGAGTAGCTGAGGCCCCATGGTAACAGGAGTAGCTGAGGCCCCATGGTAACAGGAGTATCTGAGGCCCTATGGTAACAGTAGAATATATGGTAACAGGAGTATCTATGGTAACATGAGTATCTTAGGCCCTATGGTAACAGGCATATCTGAGGCCCCATTGTAACAGGAGTAGCTGAAGCCCCATGGTAACAGGAGTATCTATGGTAACAGGAGTATCTTAGGCTCTATGGTAACAGGAGTATCTATGGTAACATGAGTATCTTAGGCCCTATGGTAACAGGCATATCTGAGGCCCTATGGTAACAGGCATATCTGAGGCCCCATGGTAACAGGAGTAGCTGAGGCCACATAGTAACAGGAGTAGCTGAGGCCTTATGGTAACAGGAGTATCTGAGACCCTATTGTAACAGGAGTATCTATGGTAACAGGAGTATCTATGGTAACAGGAATATCTGAGGCCCCATGGTAACAGGAGAATCTATGGTAACAAGAGTATCTGAGACCCTATGGTAACAGGAGTATCTATGGTAACATGAGTATCTTAGGCTCTATGGTAACAGGAGTAGCTATGGTAACAGGAGAATCTGAGGCCATCCAGTAACAGGAGTATCTATGGTAACAGGAGTATCTGAGTCCCTAGGGTAACAGGACTATCTGAGACCCTCTGGTAAAATGAGTATCTATGGTAACAGGAGAATCTGAGACCCTACGGTAACAGGAGTATCTATGGTAACAGGAGTATCTGAGACCCTATTGTAACAGGAGTATCTATGGTAACAGGAGTATCTATGGTAACAGGAGTAGCTGAGGCCTTATGGTAACAGGAGTATCTATGGTAACAGGAGTATCTGAGGCTCTATGGTAACAGGAGTATCTATGGTAACAGGAGTATCTGAGGTCCTATGGTAAAATGAGTATCTATGGTAACAGGAATATCTGAGGCCCCATGGTAACAGGAGAATCTATGGTAACAAGAGTATCTGAGACCCTATGGTAACATGAGTATCTTAGGCCCTATGGTAACATGCATATCTGAGGCCACATTGTAACAGGAGTAGTTGAGGCCCCATGGTAACAGGAGTATCTATGGTAACATGAGTATCTTAGGCCCTATGGTAACAGGCATATCTGAGGCCCCATTGTAACAGGAGTAGCTGAAGCCCCATGGTAACAGGAGTATCTATGGTAACAGGAGTATCTTAGGCTCTATGGTAACAGGAGTATCTATGGTAACATGAGTATCTTAGGCCCTATGGTAACAGGCATATCTGAGGCCCCATGGTAACAGGAGTAGCTGAGGCCCCATGGTAACAGGAGTAGCTGAGGCCCTATGGTAACAGTAGAATATATGGTAACAGGATATCTGAGGCCACATAGTAACAGGAGTAGCTGAGGCCTTATGGTAACAGGAGTATCTATGGTAACAGGAATATCTGAGGCCCCATGGTAACAGGAGAATCTATGGTAACAAGAGTATCTGAGACCCTATGGTAACATGAGTATCTTAGGCCCTATGGTAACATGCATATCTGAGGCCACATTGTAACAGGAGTAGCTGAGGCCCCATGGTAACAGGAGTATCTATGGTAACAGGAGTATCTTAGGCTCTATGGTAACAGGAGTATCTATGGTAACATGAGTATCTTAGGCCCTATGGTAACAGGCATATCTGAGGCCCCATTGTAACAGGAGTAGCTGAAGCCCCATGGTAACAGGAGTATCTATGGTAACAGGAGTATCTTAGGCTCTATGGTAACAGGAGTATCTATGGTAACATGAGTATCTTAGGCCCTATGGTAACATGCATATCTGAGGCCACGTTGTAACAGGAGTAGCTGAGGCCCCATGGTAACAGGAGTATCTATGGTAACATGAGTATCTTAGGCCCTATGGTAACAGGCATATCTGAGGCCCCATTGTAGGAGTAGCTGAAGCCCCATGGTAACAGGAGGATCTATGGTAACAGGAGTATCTTAGGCTCTATGGTAACAGGAGTATCTATGGTAACATGAGTATCTTAGGCCCCATGGTAACAGAAGTAGCTGAGGCCCCATGGTAACAGGAGTAGCTGAGGCCCCATGGTAACAGGAGTAGCTGAGGCCCCATGGTAACAGGAGTATCTGAGGCCCTATGGTAACAGTAGAATATATGGTAACAGGATATCTGAGGCCACATAGTAACAGGAGTATCTGAGGCCCCATGGTAACAGGAGTATCTATGGTAACAGGAGTATCTAAGGCCCTATGCTAACAGGAGTATCTGAGGCCCTATGCTAACAGGAGTATCTGAGGCCCTATGGTAGCAGCGGTATCTATGGGAACAAGAGTATCTATTGTAACAGGAGAATCTGAGGCCCTATGGTAACAGGAGAATCGATTTTGGATAGGGGACTAAAGGACATGCTATTTGATGGAGAATGGATAGGAGAATGGATAGGGGACTATAAGACATGCTATTTGATGGAGAATGGATAGGGGACTAAAGGACATGCTATTTGATGGAGAATGGATAGGGGACTAAAGACATGCTATTTGATGGAGAATGGATAGGGGACTAAAGGACATGCTATTTGATGGAGAATGGATAGGAGAATGGATAGGGGACTAAAGGACATGCTATTTGATGGAGAATGGATAGGGGACTAAAGGACATGCTATTTGATGGAGAATGGATAGGGGACTAAAGACATGCTATTTGATGGAGAATGGATAGGGGACTAAAGGACATGCTATTTGATGGAGAATGGATAGGAGAATGGATAGGGGACTAAAGGACATGCTATTTGATGGAGAATGGATAGGGGACTAAAGGACATGCTATTTGATGGAGAATGGATAGGGGACTAAAGGACATGCTATTTGATGGAGAATGGATAGGGGACTAAAGGACATGCTATTTGATGGAGAATGGATAGGGGACTAAAGACATGCTATTTGATGGAGAATGGATAGGGGACTAAAGGACATGCTATTTGATGGAGAATGGATAGGAGAATGGATAGGGGACTAAAGGACATGCTATTTGATGGGGAATGGATAGGGGACTAAAGGACATGCTATTTGATGGAGAATGGATAGGACTAAAGGACATGCTATTTGATGGAGAATGGATAGGGGACTATAGGACATGCTATTTGATGGAGAATGGATAGGGGACTAAAGGACATGCTATTTGATGGAGAATGGATAGGGGACTAAAGGACATGCTATCTGATGGAGAATTGATAGGGGACTAAAGGACATGTTATTTTCTCTTTCCCACTTTGCAGGCTGTGGGCTCATCTCAGATGGCCCCCAATATAGTACACTACTTTCAACCACTCCTATGGGCTGTATAGGGAAGGAGGTGTGATTTAGGATCCAGACTATGTCCACTGAGACAGAGTGGCGTCACCGGGTCTAAGAATGTCCCTTTATCTGCAGTCAGCGTCCCAATCAGCCACATAAGACAATGGGGAAGAAGTGTTGTTATGACAACAGAACATTGTTCCCCCGGTAGGTTCCACGTTAAAAGCCCTCTCTTACTCATCTCAGCAGTGTTGTTGGGACAACAGAACATTGTTCCCCCGGTAGGTTCCACGTTAAAAGCCCTCTCTTACTCATCTCAGCAGTGTTGTTAGGACAACAGAACGCTGTTCCCCCGGTAGGTTCCACGTTAAAAGCCCTCTCTTACTCATCTCAGCAGTGTTGTTAGGACAACAGAACGCTGTTCCCCCGGTAGGTTCCACGTTAAAAGCCCTCTCTTACTCATCTCAGCAGTGTTGTTAGGACAACAGAACGCTGTTCCCCCGGTAGGTTCCATGTTAAAAGCCCTCTCTTACTCATCTCAGCAGTGTTGTTAGGACAACAGAACAGTGTTCCCACGGTAGGTTCCACGTTAAAAGCCCTCTCTTACTCATCTCAGCAGTGTTGTTAGGACAACAGAACGCTGTTCCCCCATTAGGTTCCACATTAAAAGCCCTCTCTTACTCATCTCAGCAGTGTTGTTATGACAACAGAACGCTGTTCCCCCGGTAGGTTCCATGTTAAAAGCCCTCTCTTACTCATCTCAGCAGTGTTGTTAGGACAACAGAACGCTGTTCCCCCGGTAGGTTCCACGTTAAAAGCCCTCTCTTACTCATCTCAGCAGTGTTGTTATGACAACAGAACGCTGTTCCCCCGGTAGGTTCCATGTTAAAAGCCCTCTCTTACTCATCTCAGCAGTGTTGTTATGACAACAGAACGCTGTTCCCCCGGTAGGTTCCATGTTAAAAGCCCTCTCTTACTCATCTCAGCAGTGTTGTTAGGACAACAGAACGCTGTTCCCCCGGTAGGTTCCACGTTAAAAGCCCTCTCTTACTCATCTCAGCAGTGTTGTTATGACAACAGAACGCTGTTCCCCCGGTAGGTTCCACGTTAAAAGCCCTCTCTTACTCATCTCAGCAGTGTTGTTATGACAACAGAACGCTGTTCCCCCGGTAGGTTCCATGTTAAAAGCCCTCTCTTACTCATCTCAGCAGTGTTGTTATGACAACAGAACGCTGTTCCCCCGGTAGGTTCCATGTTAAAAGCCCTCTCTCACTCATCCACTGGCAGCTGCCTTGTGGTCCACAGGCGCCTTGCAACCGGCTGGAGTTTGTCTGTCAGGTTGGACTATTTTCCTCAAGTCTCTTCATCTGGTTGATTCCTACCATTCACAAAGGCACTTCCTGTATATAATGCAAACGAGAAAGTAGCATTTTCAACTTTCAAAGTGAATAGAAACAGAGAAAGGTCATTCATGGTGCTTCCCAGAACGAAAGAGGCCCCTTATATAATTGTCAATATACTTGTCAATACTGCTTAAAAACAAGCAATGACAACTTGTTACTTCTGGGGGAAATGATGAGTATTTATTATTATTTATACACACAGTTTCTATTCACTTTGACCACATAGAAAACATATTTGTCTGACTGAAATCAGCTGTTATTAGCATAGATAAGAGGATGAATCTGTTGTGTGGTAATTAACAGCTCACCAATAGACATATCAATGTGGGAATAGGGTTTAATGAGGCACTATGAAAGGCTGAGAAAATAGATTTAAAACACAATAATAAAATGTTCAGAAAATATAATAAACCTCGTCGCTGTAAGTCAACACAGCAACGACCGCCACACTGATCAGCACAGTCACATGTAAACAGAGTGACTCATCATGAGGTTCTGGCAACGTTTCTCACATTCAGAATTCAACGAAACCCCATCACGGTTTTACACCCAAGTCATTAACTACATCATAACATGGCTTCTATAGGGCCGGAGCTGCTGTCAAGGGAACGTTAACCATTACTTCCATTGGAAGTAGTCTTTAGAGAGTCTATCTGACAGTTATGGAACGGAGCAAACCGTCTCGGAGGTACCTTAATGTTTACATTACTACACCGAACGCTCTGCTTCAGTAGCGTAGCTATACAACCAGACATGAGTCCATTACATTTGTCAAATACTTGAGATGCGCTTGATTTAGTTTGCCTGGTACACAGGAACCAATGGACCAATCAGAAAAGTGCCAACTCCAAAAACAGTTAATCAACAGGAACCAATGGACCAATCAGAAAAGTGCCAACTCCATAAATAAGTAAATCAAGCGCAGCTCAAATATCTTTAAGAATCTAACTCGGATCAGGCCCCGTATTTACAAAGCAGTTTTGTCTTTTACATCCTAGATCAGCGTTCCTACTCTGAGACGCTCTGTGAATACGGGCCCCCGGGTGTCAATCAGAGGGGTGTTGTCTTTAATCTCTTATGGCAATACATTTCACGGCTACGGCTTCTCATTAGATAACACACGGACATCAGGGCCTGTACTCATAAAGAGCCTCAGAGTGCTGAACCAGGATCAGGTCCTCCTTGTCTAATGCTATCTTTTTCAATATGATTTTAAAAAGGATAAACTGATCCCAGATCAGCACTAGGATCTGGTTCTCTCTAGTATTCATTATTATCTAAAAGGCTAAACTGATCCCAGATCAGAACTAGGATCTGGTCCTCTCTAGTATTCATTATTATCTAAAAGGCTAACCCGATCCCAGATCAGCCCTAGGATCTGGTCCTCTCTCTAGTATTCATTATTATCTAAAAGGCTAACCTGATCCCAGATCAGCCCTAGGATCTGGTCCTCTCTATTATTCATTATTATCTAAAAGGCTAACCCGATCCCAGATCAGCAGTAGGATCTGGTCCTCTCTCTAGTATTCCTTATTATCTAAAA
Source organism: Oncorhynchus mykiss (assembly GCF_057628025.1). Classification (NCBI taxonomy): domain Eukaryota; kingdom Metazoa; phylum Chordata; class Actinopteri; order Salmoniformes; family Salmonidae; genus Oncorhynchus; species Oncorhynchus mykiss. The sequence continues at coordinate 13,825,804 of NC_143039.1, forward strand.
GGCTAAACTGATCCCAGATCAGCACTAGGATCTGGTCCTCTCTCTAGTATTCATTATGATCTAAAAGGCTAACCTGATCCCAGATCAGCACTCTTACATGGCGCTTTATGAACACTGGCCCAGACATTCACACATACAGTAAGTCTCCATTACATCTGTCCATCTCCATATTGACAGGGGAAGTGTGCTGTGCTCATCGCTCCCGAGTGGCGCAGCGGTCTAAGGCACTGCATCTCAGTGCATGGAGTTGTGTCACTACAGTCCCTGGTTCGAATCCAGGCTGTATCATATCCGCCCGTGATTGGGAGTCCCCTAGGGCGGCGCACAATTGGCCCAGTGTCGTCCGGGTTTGGCCGGGGGTAGGCCGTCATTGTAAATAAGAATTCGTCCTTAACTGACTAGCCTAGTTAAATAAAGGTTAAAATAATAATAATAATAAGTGTTTTAAATAATCACATGGCCATTTTGATACGAGACGTATGTCATGTCCTTACAGCTTCTACCCCTGTATTTAGGATCCATTGTAGTGGACACGGTCCCTAATGCAAAGCCTCCTGCTACGTGGGGTTATAATACTCCTCATCAGCACCGCACGGTTCTGACTTGATCTGGTCTGCTGTGAGTTGGAGGTAGTTCTGTCCCTGACCTGTGGTCCTGGTACACACGTACCACTCCTTCATGTTGGACACCGTCGGAGCCAGCGAGAGCCTGGAGGACGAGCAGTTAGTCCGTGAAGCTACGTAATCCCGGGAACTACGTTTCCCAAGAATCCCTGTGAACGACAGGTCTATGGGTTCGGAGGTAGGAGAGGACTTGAGTGCGTTGAGGTGGATCTTCATGTGTTTTCTGAGGGAGCTGGGGTGCGTGTAGGACTTGAAGCAGCCGTGGGACTTGCAGTCGTACGGTTTGGCGCTGGTGTGAACCTGCGAGTGCTTCTTACGGTCACTACTGTTGGCGAATTTCCGCAGGCAGCCGGGGAACTCGCACTGAAATGGCTTCTCACCTAGAAAGAGAGGTGAAAGGTGTTATGGGGGAGGAAATAGAATGATGACATCAGTCACAGGACTAAACATCTTCAACACAACATACAAGTTCCACCCTACCCTGTGTACCGCGCTCCACCCTACCGTGATTACCGCGCTCCACCCTACCCTGTGTACCGCGCTCCACCCTACCCTGTGTACCGCGCTCCACCCTACCCTGTGTACCGCGCTCCACCCTACCCTGTGTACCGCGCTCCACCCTACCCTGTGTACCGCTCTCCACCCTACCCTGTGTACCGCGCTCCACCCTACCCTGTGTACCGTGCTCCACCCTACCCTGTGTACCGCTCTCCACCCTACCCTGTGTACCGCGCTCCACCCTACCCTGTGTACCGCGCTCCACCCTACCGTGATTACCGCGCTCCACCCTACCCTGTGTACCGCGCTCCACCCTACCCTGTGTACCGCGCTCCACCCTACCCTGTGTACCGCGCTCCACCCTACCCTGTGTACCGCGCTCCACCCTACCCTGTGTACCGCTCTCCACCCTACCCTGTGTACCGCTCTCCACCCTACCCTGTGTACCGCGCTCCACCCTACCCTGTGTACCGTGCTCCACCCTACCCTGTGTACCGCTCTCCACCCTACCCTGTGTACCGCTCTCCACCCTACCCTGTGTACCGCGCTCCACCCTACCGTGATTACCGCGCTCCACCCTACCGTGATTACCGCGCTCCACCCTACCCTGTGTACCGCGCTCCACCCTACCCTGTGTACCGCTCTCCACCCTACCCTGTGTACCGCGCTCCACCCTACCCTGTGTACCGCGCTCCACCCTACCGTGATTACCGCGCTCCACCCTACCCTGTGTACTGCGCTCCACCCTACCCTGTGTACCGCGCTCCACCCTACCCTGTGTACCGCGCTCCACCCTACCCTGTGTACCGCTCTCCACCCTACCCTGTGTACCGCGCTCCACCCTACCCTGTGTACCGCGCTCCATCCTACCGTGATTACCGCGCTCCACCCTACCCTGTGTACCGCGCTCCACCCTACCCTGTGTACCGCGCTCCACCCTACCCTGTGTACCGCGCTCCACCCTACCGTGATTACCGCGCTCCACCCTACCCTGTGTACCGCGCTCCACCCTACCGTGATTACCGCGCTCCACCCTACCCTGTGTACCGCGCTCCATCCTACCGTGATTACCACGCTCCACCCTACCCTGTGTACCGCGCTCCACCCTACCCTGTGTACCGCGCTCCACCCTACCCTGTGTACCGCGCTCCACCCTACCCTGTGTACCGCGTTCCACCCTACCGTGATTACCGCGCTCCACCCTACCCTGTGTACCGCGTTCCACCCTACCGTGATTACCGCGCTCCACCCTACCCTGTGTACCGTGCCCCACCCTACCCTGTGTACCGTGCTCCACCCTACCCTGTGTACCGCGCTCCACCCTACCCTGTGTACCGCGCTCCACCCTACCCTGTGTACCGTGCTCCACCCTACCGTGATTACCGCGCTCCACCCTACCCTGTGTACCGCGCTCCACCCTATCCTGTGTACCGCGCTCCACCCTACCCTGTGTACCGCGCTCCACCCTACCGTGATTACCGCGCTCCACCCTACCCTGTGTACCGTGCTCCACCCTACCCTGTGTACCGTGCTCCACCCTACCCTGTGTACCGCGCTCCACCCTACCCTGTGTACCGCGCTCCACCCTACCGTGATTACCGCGCTCCACCCTACCCTGTGTACCGCGCTCCATCCTACCGTGATTACCGCGCTCCACCCTACCCTGTGTACCGCGCTCCACCCTACCCTGTGTACCGTGCTCCACCCTACCCTGTGTACCGTGCTCCATCTGTCAACCTCGAGTTGATGTAGCTGCATGAAATATGTCAAACAGTGTCACTTCACTGACTGAGAACAATGTCCCTTTTCTACAGCTGGCTTCCCTGGACCTTCCCTTTAAAAGGTCCTTCACTTCTTGTCAATGGCCAAACCCCACCACACAGTGTAGTCTACTACTCCACAAACAGGCTACTTCCTGAATAGGACTGTGTGTGGAACATGTCAACATGATGACGTGCTCTGCCTGTCTGGCAAGCAGTGACTAACCTACTGTATATACATCTGAAATGTTGTCCCATTGTTTACTTTTAGTATATAGGCCCAATGACGCCATGTAGAATAACATAACCTTTCACTATGGAATGAAGGAAACGAAAGGGTCGGTTCTTTGTTGGCATTCCCAGTGTCCTTTATGGAACATTATCTACATACCTGTGTGCGTGCGCGTGTGAATCTTGAGGTTTTCCGACCGAGCAAACACTTTCCCGCAGTCTGGGAAAGTGCAGGAGAACGGTTTCTCCCCAGTGTGTACCCTGATGTGGTTTATCAGTTTATATTTGGCTTTAAACGCCTTTCCTTCTCTCAGGCATTCTTCCCACATACAAACATGGCTCAGGGGCTCGAGCCCAGCGACGTGCTCGGTGCTTACGTGGTCCACCAGCTCGTGCATGGAGCTGAAAGTTTGGTCGCATATCCTTTGTTTTGAAGTTCGGTCACGGTGCTCGTGTTCCGTCCATTTGCAGACCAGCTCCGGCTTTATCGGCCTGTTGTTGTTGGTGGAGTATTCCGCATAGGCGCCCGTGGTAGAAGCGCGCGGTGAAGGAGAAGCGATGTATGAGATCATGGAATTGTTATTGCGGAGCAGAGAGTGGCCATTGTGGCGATGGCGACCACCCGGCCGCTGCATGGTAGTAGAGACGGGCCTCGGGCTGGCTGTCTTGCCTTTCTCTGTCCTTTATGCTTCCTGCAGCTGCAGATAGAATCCGCGCTGATTTGGGGAAACCACGTTGATCTTAACGCGGTCCGCCCAGGTTTTGGTCTACCGAGGAGCATGAGGCATATTCTGTAAATTGGCCGTAAACCCGGTTAGAACCAGGTGGTCCGTCCCCACATAGTTGTAAGAAAAACTGGCAGATCTATGACTGTATCCCAATGGTGTAAAATGGCGTCCTCTCTTCATCACCTATTCCTTCAGCTCAGGCGGCACTGATTTGACAAACAGAAGAAAGCAATATGGCGGATGAAGGTGATTTATTTCCTCACTCCAGTCTTTTCAGATCAGTGGATTCGAAGGAAAGGGAGATGAGAATATACTCGGAATTATTGAGATGCGCCCCCCAGTGGTAAGCACGAGGACGCTCGCCAAGTGAACATCTGTGGCATCTATAGGCCGGGACTACATATGCATAATGTCAATGCCCTCTATAGCCTATCATGAGAAGACAGATTTACTTCAAATTTAATCCATGTTGGTTGAGGGGTTTTTTCCTCCGCCGATTAGCAAAAATAAACGTTGTTTTCTTTTGCCACGTTTGATTTTGTTATAAACTGTATCCTTTCTATATAAATATAACATTTGATAGTTGTGGCCACAAGGATATATTTACTAAATGTAAAACGTGGAATTGTAAGACATTAAACTTTTCCTTGGGCATTTGTCACATAATTGAATTCGCAATAAAATATAAAATATTTCGTTTGCAGAATATCCACTTTTCATTCTATATATGGTTTGACACATTCAGTGGATAGTAAGGAACATGGGATGCCATGTCATGTTCCAAAATGAAAAGTCTTGAAGATTCTGCTAATCATTTGGAATCGGATTTCAAACATTTGCAATTGTATTTTGGTCCTATATAGCTGTTTTGTTGTATCTTCCTCTGCGCCTCTAACAGGACAGGGTTAATGTTTTATGTTTCCACAGAGACACTTCATTCTCTCAGACTGAAAGGTTGTTTTTCCCTCCAACCCAGAGCTGCAGGGCTGCCTTTGAACTCGACTCACTCCTGTGGTGTTTCCAGCGGGACAAAAGAGGTAGGGCCGTGCGTAACTGTAACCATGGAGCAATGGAACTTTTTTTTTTGGGGGGGGGGGGGGGGGGGGGGGGGGGGGTCATTCTTCTCCTTGCTGTAAGTCCATTTTATTCACTTGAAACATAAATCTCCCTGGGGGGTTTATTTAGGCCTAATGAAATTGTATGGCTGAGGTGCATCAGTTAAAACAGATGTTAGCTTTGATCTGACATAACATATGGTTAGCTTGCAAAATCTATTATTAAACGCTTGTGTGTGTGTTGTGTGAGTGAAAATATATACTTTCCACACAACTGAATGCATATTTTTTCCCCCGTCACTATTCAGCATTCAAGCAACGTAAAGGAAGTGACTGGTTTCACTTTCAGGATTTCACCTAACATTTGTCATTTTCCCGTTAAGACTTTCCAAAGTAATAAAACATGGGCGGAGCAAGCATCTATTAGTCATGAGACGCTTGCCTGTAATTGGTGGAATGGCTGGGATCGGGATGAGCTGCAGTGGCCAATTAGAGTGCGTTTGGTGAACACCCGGGGTTCTGTAAAAAGGGGAGGTAGAAGTGCCCTTTGAAGACCCCGGGATAAGCATTTTCACGTTGTAGTGAATAGTCATACTTACAAACAGCATTCTGAACATTTACCACAAGACCTTTATTCATTCCCGGGTAAATGACCTGGCACATTCCTGTTGAGACTCCTGCAAAACTATTCATCCACAGCTTGGGGAAGTTTTTTCTCCTTGGGGTGCTGAGGAATTATCTGGAATGTGTTTTGCGGCAAGATATTGAGTCCTCATTTGAGAAAGAAACATATTTTTATTTGGAGCTTTTGGACACTTCTTCAACCGCTTTCTACGCACGCCTACAGTTCGCCTACAGTTCGCCTACAGTTCGCCTACAGTTCACATATTTACTTTGCGCATCGTTCCATTCATCGAGCCCAGGCTCGTGCTGTGATGCTGTTGGAGGGAGGTCACCAGCAATCAGGCTCAGGGGTCAGTGCGAGCGCGTTCCAAAGGCACCACTCAGCGCATTCACCAGTCGAGATGCAGGAGAGAGACCCCAGCTTTATGGAGTCGGTCCACATCGCCAGCCAGGGACCCGGGTATGGCCCATCCTACTCCAACTCCACACGGGACTTTATCCTGCGTAACCGGGGATTCGGAGACTCTTCCCCTGTCAGCGATCAGCACTCTCTCCTCAGGACTATGGCTGGGTCTCTCCATCACTCACACGTAGAGGGCCAGGGCCACGGGCATGGACACCTCCTCTTTCCCGGGATGCAAGACCAGCACCACGGCTCTGCTAACGTGCTGGGCGGCCGGTTGGGGCTACCAGGGGAGGTATTCGGGAGAGCGGACCAGTATCACCATGTTTCCGGTCCAAGGAGCGATCCTTACGGTCAATATGGGGCAATGGGTCACAACATGGGCATGGCAGCTCACCACCATCATCACCCAGCCGCGTTCTTCCGCTTCATGCGGCAGCAGTGCATCAAGCAAGAGTTGATCTGCAAGTGGATAGACCCGGACCAGCCCGGCGGGGCGAGCCGGTGCTGTGGCAAGACTTACGGCACCATGCACGAGCTGGTTACGCACGTCTCCGTGGAGCACGTCGGTGGGCCCGAGCAGAGTAGCCACACCTGCTTCTGGGAAGAGTGCCCACGCGAGAACAAATCGTTCAAGGCCAAATACAAGCTGGTGAATCATATTCGGGTGCACACTGGAGAGAAGCCTTTCGCGTGTCCGTTCCCCGCGTGCAGCAAGGTCTTTGCGCGCTCTGAGAACTTGAAGATACACAAGAGAACTCACACAGGTAATTTAAAACGAAATATAGCCTCATTATTGTTATGTTGTGTTACTTTTTATATTTTTTTTTACTTTAGTTAATTTGGTAAATATTTTCTTAACTCTTCTTGAACTGCGCTGTTGGTTAAGGGCTTGTAAGTAAGCATTTCACGGTAAAGTCTACACTTGTTGTATGTGACAAATAAAGTTTAATTTAATTTTGATTTGATGTCTGCAGGTTGAATATCTCATGGATATAAACGTCAGTTTTAGACATCTGATTTGAGTTTTGTATGAAGTGAGGTTGTTTAGAAAGTGTATAGGTAAGTGTCCCCAGGCTGGTGTACTGCCTGTGTCCTTCAAAAAGGATTCATAACTCTCCCATGTTTTTATTTGTTGATGTGCTTAGGGTTTTATCGGCGGGGCCTATAACTAAATCGTATCAGATATTTGAAAACAACTGTGACTGTATTTAAACCAACAAACACATTTCAACTAATCCCCTCCTTCTGTTCTCCTCCAGGGGAGAAACCGTTCATGTGTGATTTCTTCGGCTGCGACAGACGCTTCGCCAACAGCAGTGACCGCAAGAAACACCTGCACGTTCACACGTCTGACAAGCCCTATCTGTGCAAAAAGTGTGTAAAGTCCTACACACACCCCAGCTCTCTGAGAAAACATATGAAGGTCAGTTTTCTGTCTTTGCCAAAATATACTTGTCCTGGACAAGACTTTGTTCTGTGACAAAATTGTGGTCATCTTTGAGGGATTGTTTTTTGACAGATTTGTTTTGATTTATTTTAGGTGCATGATTCGTTGTCAGTAGCAGACACTTCGCCCGGAGCCAGCAGCGGATATGAGTCCTCGACGCCCCCGAGTTTAGTGTCCCCTGCCTCGGAGACCCAGAGCACCATGTCCCCGGACTCTGCGGTCCTCGGTAGCGGACACAGCAACCTCTCGTCCAACTTCAGTGAGTGGTATGTCTGAGGAACACACTCAAGACTAACGGGAAAACGACGGCAAAAAAATGAAGGAAAAACAATGAGCATCAATGAGCATCTGACTGGCCTAAATGGACGCTTTTACGCGCGATTGAAATATGAATCAAGAACGTTGCACTAAAACATTGGAAGCCAAAGAAGAAAATCTCTTATATAAAAAACAAACGTTATTTTTCTTTCGATGGTTGTTTAATTATCAGTCTTTCGTTGTCATTTTGAGATATGTTATTTTTACAGTTGGGAGTTTGAGTTTGAACATGAACTATTTAAAAGTATTTTAAATAAGTGCCAAAGTTAACCTTAGTTTAATTGTGCACATTTAAACAAAAATTGGAAACAAGTTTTTTGTTGAGGTTGAACAGGTTGATGCGTTGTCCTCCATGAACGACCTCTTGAGATGCCCCGTTGAGACATCATTTATATAAAAAAGAAAGTTGCTGTGTTGTTTTTCTGTAAGTCTATTATGTTAACAAACGTGTTAGTAAAATGAATCTGATGTTTAAAATGCCTGTCTTAATTCGTGTCTCTCTGTAAATGTTTTTCATTAAAAGAAAGTTCAGTTTGAACGCTCCCTGCACCAACAAGTATGATATGGAATGTATACAAGTCTAAATTGTATATGTACCCTACTGATATGTAAGATAATAAATTACATTTATGCATAAATTATCATGCGTCTATTGTTCAGGATCATCAATTCAATTATTATTTATGTGGAGAAGGGATTACTTTATCCTTAATATGGCTGGACAACTTGGATTGATCGCCACCAAACTATTGTTTATGAGAAATACAACTTGTTTTGTTATTTCATGTTTGTTCGTTTTAAAAAAAAGGTCATTGAAATGAGACCCCTTTAGTTTATTAATTCGACCATTTTAAAAACAAAAAATATTGTACATGACTGTATTTTACACGAGTAAAATCAGCGAGGATAACAAAGTCTGGAGCGGTGTTCGAATACCCATGCTAACATACCGTGTACCTGACACTCAATTTACATCGCAAATAGTGCGGTCCGTATGAGTATTTTAACACCGCGCAGGTTGGAGTTTACACGGCCTGCTGTGTTCTGTTTTTATTCCTGTCATTGCAGTGGACAATAACGGAAGACGATACAACAGGAAAGAACGGTTAAAGAGTTGGGGAAATAAGTCTATAGGCCAACCCAAATAAACCCAGATATAGACCTAATTCCATCATTTCAGTTTTTATAGATTTCTCCCCCATTTCAGGAGAATAGTGAAGATACATTGATATTGTACATGACTGTATTCTACTGTATGACACTACAATTACATTATGAAAATATAAGAATAATGGATTTCTTCTAGGCTTATCTCTGTAAAAGTCCACAAATTCCAAATGTCACTCGAAATACCTACTATGTTGATAATATTCAACATCATTGTTGTTCATATCATTTGAAAAGGTAGGAAAACAGGCGAGAAGGTGAGAAAACAGATGGACAAAGAAGTAAGACGAGGCTTTGCATTATAAAAGTAGGTTACTGTATGGTCCATTCAATCTAAATACATTGAAACCTCTCAAGCTCTACCGACGTCCTTCTACGTACGTACTTCTACGTCCGGTTACTCGATTTGATTGGAAGACGGAGCACACTCCCCTGTCATACGTCACTACTGCGCTCCCCTCAACCCGGACAGACATGGCGGCGTACATGATCACTTCAACCCTGCGAAGAGTTTTGCTTGTTGCTAAGGTGAGCTGTCAGTTATTGTAAACTTAATCTTGTAGCTAGTTATTTGAAATTCACGAAGAGCTCTTGCAAAACCGAAACATCCGACAATCTATGCCTTTTAATGCAAGTTTCTAGCACCACACAATCGGACATCTGTTCGCTAGCCTGCCAAGCCAGCAAGTCTGTCTGCCAAGCCAGCAAGTCTGTCTGTCAAGCCAGCAAGTCTGTCTGTCACTCACACACCTTCTCTCAAGCCGTCTGTCTTCTTTTGAAATTTGTAAGATGTAAGCATTCTCTACTCTGACATTTAAATGTTTAATTTCGCGGTATAAATGTTTAAGTTATTCGTATTAGAGAATGTACAGCTTCGTCCGTTCCTCCTCTGTCAATGTCAAAGCGTAAATATAACACAATCCTGAACTGGTCGAACCTTCACCACATGACTAAATATAACTGTCTTTGAATGAAAAACTGTCCTTGAATGTAACGTTGTGACCTGAACAGCAATCGTAATATCGGCATATGCCTTCGTTCCAGCTCAGCAATACTGGGCGCTGTTGGTGTAATAGAAACAACACAGCTGCCATCACGTTTAACCTTCACCTCTTTGTGATGTTCGGCATGTGTCCATTATAAAGAATAGCGAAAAGTGGTGTTTCTGATGGTACTATAACGTTCATGTTTCTGAAATGTTTCTCTGCAGCATGCCTCTTTCCAATCCAGATGCTGTGTGGCGTCCAGTCGAGTCCAGTACTCCACTGTTTATGATTCCAATGAGAAGGTAACATATGATTCACAGGGTGCAGGGCTGTCACAAGGATGCATGGAAGGCTAGGACCAATGTTTTTTTTTTTTGGTGTGCAACGTCCGGTGAGCGTTTACAGTGAACAGAGGCTGTACCCTTACAGTTTTAGACAGACATGCTATTGGAGCATAATGTAGGCCTACCGTCAAAACCAGTGGAGCAAATCCCATAACATTTAAACATGCAAATAGCTTTTGATATATATCCTACAGGGGATTGAAAGACAGCTCATGGGCCAATAGAATTCTACTCCGTTGTGCTCCAGCTCTGCCTACAACATCACAGACTCAATCTTGCAAAGTTAGATTTGTTTTGGCATGTTGCGTTGAAAAGGGGCTGATATAATGTTGAAAAAACCCTTTTTCCTTCGGAAAGTATTGAGACCCCTTGACTTTTTCCACATTTTGTTACATTACAACCATATTCTAAATGGATTAAATCATCACCCCCCCCCCCCCCCCCCCCCACAATCAATATACACACAATACCCTGTAATGACAAAGCAAAAACAGTAGAATTTGTTTTGCTAATTTAAAAAATATATAAAAAACTGAAATCGCATGTACATACACTACTGGTCAAAAGTTGTACAACACCGCATCATTCAAGGGTTTTTCTTTATTTTTGATAATAATATTGAAGACATCAAAACTATGAAATAACACATGGAATCATGTAGTAACCAAAAAAAGTGTTAAACAAATCTAAATATATTTTATATTTGAGATTCTTCAAAGTAGCCACCCTTTGCCTTGATAACAGCTTTGTACACTCTTGGCATTCTCTCAACCAGATTCATGAGGTAGTCACCTGGAATGCATTTCAATGAACAGGTTTGCCTTCTTAAAAGTTAATTTGTGGAATTTCTTTCCTTAATTCGTTTGAGCCAGTCAGTTGTGTTGTGTTGTGATAAGGTATGGGTGGTATTGTCATTGAGGCAAAAAGTGGCTATTTGAAGAATCTCTCAGTCCCTGCCACTGAAAAACATTCCCAAAGCATGATGCTGCCACCTCCATGCTTCACCGTAGGGAAGCATGGAGGTGGCAGTTGTAGAAACATCTCAAGGATGATCAATGTTAACAGGATGCACCTGAGCTCAATTTCGAGTCTCATAACGAAGGATCTGAATACTGAATACTAAATTTTAAATTTTTTATAAATTTGCAAACATTTCAAAAACTTTTTTCTCTGTTTCATTATGGGGCAATGCGTGTAGATGCTGAGGATTTAAAAAAAATCGTATTTAATCCATTTTAGAATAAGGCTGTAACGTAACAAAATGTGGAAAAAGTGAAGGGGTCTGAATACTTTCCGAAGGCCCTGTAGTGCAAACTAATGGGGTGAACTCAGTGAAGTTTAGTCTCTTGCGTCAGCGTCTGGAGTATAGAGGGAACATTGGATAGGAGTAGTATGCCTCACTGGGTGCAGGGTTGTCACATGATGCCAGGAAGGATAGGAGTAGTATGGCTCACTGGGTGCAGGGTTGTCACATGATGCCAGAGGCGATAGGAGTAGTATGGCTCACTGGGTGCAGGGTTGTCACATGATGCCAGGAGGGATAGGAGTAGTATGGCTCACTGGGTGCAGGGTTGTCACATGATGCCAGGAAGGATAGGAGTAGTATGGCTCACTGGGTGCAGGGTTATCACATGATGCAGGGAAGGATAGGAGTAGTATGGCTCACTGGGTGCAGGGTTGTCACATGATGCCAGGAGGGATAGGAGTAGTATGGCTCACTGGGTGCAGGGTTGTCACATGATGCCAGGAGGGATAGGAGTAGTATGGCTCACTGGGTGCAGGGTTGTCACATGATGCCAGGAGGGATAGGAGTAGTATGGCTCACTGGGTGCAGGGTTGTCACATGATGCCAGGAAGGATAGGAGTAGTATGGCTCACTGGGTGCAGGGTTGTCACATGATGCCAGGAAGGATAGGAGTAGTATGGCTCACTGGGTGCAGGGTTGTCACATGATGCCAGGAAGGATAGGAGTAGTATGGCTCACTGGGTGCAGGGTTGTCACATGATGCCAGGAAGGATAGGAGTAGTTCTGTATTGAAATTAAATACAGTACTTTGTGTTGACAGACCTCTGATTAAATGCAGTACTTTGTGTTGACAGACCTCTGATTTAAAAACAGTACTTTGTCATGACTTGTGGAGGTTTGTCAACATGAACCTGAGTAACACAGAATGTATTTTATTTGTTGCTAGCTGAGTATTATCTTTTCTCTCTAAATGTTACAAGGGGAAACCTTAATTTCCCTCCATCCCCAATATAAACAACATGTCACATCCTCCTAGCTTTGTCCTTTCATCTTCAAACCGCCAACCTTGCCTCAGGCCATAGTGTTTAGCAGTAGGACAGGCAGGGGGTTGAGCTGTGAGTGGGGGGGGGAGAGGGGACAGAGGAAAGACGTTTCATTTAATAAGGTGTTCAGACCAGAGGAACGGAAAGACTGACAGAACCAGACGCTTTCACTTACTGTGTTTCTACGTGTTTACTGGTACACACACACACACACACACACACACACACACACACACACACACACAGAGCAAATTATTTGTTGTGACAATGAGTTCCCAAACTAATCTCTTTCTTCCCTTTCACCCTACTAGACCTTTGATAAGATCCTTATTGCAAACAGAGGAGAGATCGCCTGCAGGGTAAGACTGTGTGTTAACTAAGCATCACCGGTTCTCAGGTTAAAAGACAGAGAGACAGGATGAAAGCCCTCCTAAGCTACACCGTGTCTCATCTCTCTACTGCGCCTATAGCAGGTCTATAGCACCTAGTAAACATTATAGACTATTATTATTATTGATGTATTGAATAGAAGCTGATAACACGTCTTCTTCATTGTCTCTGGCAGGTGATGAAAACATGTAAGAAGATGGGTATCAAAACAGTGGCGGTGCACAGTGATGTCGACGCCAGCGCGGTAAGTCTGTCTGCTCTGTAGAGGTGGTGTGTGGGGGTAAGTCTGTCTGGTCTGTAGAGGTGGTGTGTGGGGGTAAGTCTGTCTGCTCTGTAGAGGTGGTGTGTGGGGGTAAGTCTGTCTGCTCTGTAGAGGTGGTGTGTGGGGGTAAGTCTGTCTGGTCTGTAGAGGTGGTGTGTGGGGGTAAGTCTGTCTGGTCTGTAGAGGTGGTGTGTGGGGGTAAGTCTGTCTGGTCTGTAGAGGTGGTGTGTGGGGGATGTCGACGCCAGCGCGGTAAGTCTGTCTGCTCTGTAGAGGTGGTGTGTGGGGGTAAGTCTGTCTGGTCTGTAGAGGTGGTGTGTGGGGGTAAGTCTGTCTGGTCTGTAGAGGTGGTGTGTGGGGGTAAGTCTGTCTGCTCTGTAGAGGTGGTGTGTGGGGGTAAGTCTGTCTGGTCTGTAGAGGTGGTGTGTGGGGGTAAGTCTGTCTGCTCTGTAGAGGTGGTGTGTGGGGGTAAGTCTGTCTGGTCTGTAGAGGTGGTGTGTGGGGGTAAGTCTGTCTGGTCTGTAGAGGTGGTGTGTGGGGGTAAGTCTGTCTGCTCTGTAGAAGTGGTGTGTGGGGGTAAGTCTGTCTGGTCTGTAGAGGTGGTGTGTGGGGGTAAATCTGTCTGGTCTGTAGAGGTGGTGTGTGGGGGTAAGTCTGTCTGGTCTGTAGAGGTGGTGTGTGGGGGTAAGTCTGTCTGGTCTGTAGAGGTGGTGTGTAGGGGATGTTGGTGTGTGGGGGATGTTGATGTCTAGTAGTAGATGGAAAGTAAAGTAGATGGATCTCCATTACTAACCTGGTGTGTTATATTGACCCCATACAGCCAGAGGTATTGTGTTATAATGACCCCATACAGCCAGAGGTATTGTGTTATAATGACTCCATACAGCCAGAGGTATTGTGTTATAATGACCCCATACAGCCAGAGGTATTGTGTTATATTGACCCCATACAGCCAGAGGTATTGTGTTATATTGACCCCATACAGCCAGAGGTATTGTGGTGGTGTGTTATATTGACCCCATACAACCAGAGGTATTGTTATAATGAACCCATACAGCCAGAGGTATTGAGGTGTGTTATAATGACCCCATACAGCCAGAGGTATTGTGGTGGTGTGTTATATTGACCCCATACAGCCAGAGGTATTGTGTTATATTGACCCCATACAGCCAGAGGTATTGTGTTATATTGACCCCATACAGCCAGAGGTATTGTGGTGGTGTGTTATATTGACCCCATACAGCCAGAGGTATTGTTATAATGACCCCATACAGCCAGAGGTATTGAGGTGTGTTATAATGACCCCATACAGCCAGAGGTATTGTGGTGGTGTGTTATATTGACCCCATACAGCCAGAGGTATTGTTATAATGACCCCATACAGCCAGAGGTATTGTGGTGTGTTATAATGACCCCATACAGCCAGGGGTATTGTGGTCGTGTGTTATATTGACCCCATACAGCCAGAGGTACTGAGGTGTGTTATATTGACCCCATACAACCAGAGGTATTGTTATAATGACCCCATACAGCCAGATGTATTGTGGTGGTGTGTTATATTGACCCCATACAACCAGAGGTATTGTTATAATGACCCAATACAGCCAGAGGTATTGAGGTGGTGTGTTATATTGACCCCATACAGCCAGAGGTATTGTTATAATGACCCCATACAGCCAGAGGTATTGAGGTGGTGTGTTATATTGACCCCATACAGCCAGAGGTATTGTGTTATAATGACCCCATACAACCAGAGGGATTGAGGTGGTGTGTTATAATGACCCCATACAGCCAGAGGTATTGAGGTGGTGTGTTATAATGACCCCATACAACCAGAGGGATTGAGGTGGTGTGTTATAATGACCCCATACAGCCAGAGGGATTGAGGTGGTGTGTTATATTGACCCCATACAGCCAGAGGGATTGAGTTATAATGACCCCATACAGCCAGAGGGATTGTGTTATAATGACCCCATACAGCCAGGGGTATTGTGTTATAATGACCCCATACAGCCAGAGGTATTGTGTTATAATGACCCCATACAGCCAGAGGTATTGTGTTATAATGACCCCATACAGCCAGAGGTATTGTGTTATATTGACCCCATACAGCCAGAGGTATTGTGTTATATTGACCCCATACAGCCAGAGGTATTGTGGTGGTGTGTTATATTGACCCCATACAACCAGAGGTATTGTTATAATGACCCCATACAGCCAGAGGTATTGAGGTGTGTTATATTGACCCCATACAGCCAGAGGTATTGTGTTATATTGACCCCATACAGCCAGAGGTATTGTGTTATATTGACCCCATACAGCCAGAGGTATTGTGGTGGTGTGTTATATTGACCCCATACAGCCAGAGGTATTGTTACAATGACCCCATACAGCCAGAGGTATTGAGGTGTGTTATAATGACCCCATACAGCCAGAGGTATTGTGGTGGTGTGTTATATTGACCCCATACAGCCAGAGGTATTGTTATAATGACCCCATACAGCCAGAGGTATTGAGGTGTGTTATAATGACCCCATACAGCCAGGGGTATTGTGGTGGTGTGTTATATTGACCCCATACAACCAGAGGTATTGTTATAATGACCCCATACAGCCAGATGTATTGTGGTGGTGTGTTATATTGACCCCATACAACCAGAGGTATTGTTATAATGACCCAATACAGCCAGAGGTATTGAGGTGGTGTGTTATATTGACCCCATACAGCCAGAGGTATTGTTATAATGACCCCATACAGCCAGAGGTATTGAGGTGGTGTGTTATATTGACCCCATACAGCCAGAGGTATTGTGTTATAATGACCCCATACAACCAGAGGGATTGAGGTGGTGTGTTATAATGACCCCATACAGCCAGAGGGATTGAGGTGGTGTGTTATAATGACCCCATACAGCCAGAGGTATTGAGGTGGTGTGTTATATTGACCCCATACAGCCAGAGGGATTGAGTTATAATGACCCCATACAGCCAGAGGGATTGAGGTGGTGTGTTATAATGACCCCATACAACCAGAGGGATTGAGGTGGTGTGTTATAATGACCCCATACAGCCAGAGGGATTGAGGTGGTGTGTTATAATGACCCCATACAGCCAGAGGTATTGAGGTGGTGTGTTATATTGACCCCATACAGCCAGAGGGATTGTGTTATAATGACCCCATACAGCCAGAGGGATTGTGTTATAATGACCCCATACAACCAGAGGGATTGTGTTATAATGACCCCATACAACCAGAGGAATTGAGGTGGTGTGTTATATTGACCCCATACAGCCAGAGGGATTGTGTTATAATGACCCCATACAGCCAGAGGTATTGAGGTGTGTTATATTGACCCCATACAGCCAGAGGGATTGTGTTATATTGACCGCATACAGCCAGAGGGATTGTGTTATAATGACCCCATACAACCAGAGGTGTTGAGGTGGTGTTATATTGACCCCATACAGCCAGAGGTATTGAGGTGGTGTGTTATAATGACCCCATACAGCCAGAGGTATTTTTATAATGACCCCATACAACCAGAGGTATTGAGGTGGTGTGTTATAATGACCCCATACAACCAGAGGTATTGAGGTGGTGTGTTATAATGACCCCATACAGCCAGAGGTATTGAGGTGGTGTGTTATAATGACCCCATACAGCCAGAGGTATTGAGGTGGTGTGTTATAATGACCCCATACAGCCAGAGGTATTGAGGTGGTGTGTTATAATGACCCCATACAGCCAGAGGGATTGTGTTATAATGACCCCATACAGCCAGAGGTATTGCCAGGTGGTGTGTTATAATGACCCCATACAGCCAGAGGTATTGAGGTGGTGTGTTATAATGACCCCATACAACCAGAGGTATTGAGGTGGTGTGTTATAATGACCCCATACAGCCAGAGGTATTGTGTTATAATGACCGCTACATGAGAAGGTTAGTTGTATTTACAGGCTGGTTTAATGACATAGTAGGCCTTTAACTGGGTGTGAAAGTGACTTTCCAGCACTGAGCTCCTCTATTGGTCAGACGGGTGGGTAGACACGGTTGTTTATTGGGCTCCTCTAGTTGCCAAGCTGAGTAACATTCCTAAACGTTGACCAGGACACAGGGTGTAGATGGGGGACTGTTGAGTACCCACCTTGACGTTGACCAGGACACAGGGGGTAGATGGGGGACTGTTGAGTACCCACCAAAATGTGCTCCGGAGGCTCTATGGTTGATGTTAATATTGTTGTAGGTCAATGGACCAAGTACAGCCAGAGGTAAGATGGCCCACGTAATAGTGAGGTCCCATTGACCTGTGGATGTGTTGGACAGGTTTTGAAGTGGTGTTTAGCTGTGGAGCAGACATGATGCCTCCCTTAGCACTTCTTTGTTAAGAGACGCAGGGAACCAACTGGCCTGTAACCCCCCCTACACACACACACCTACACACACACCTACACACACACCTACACACGCACACACACTCCTTCTGCCACCTTGTTGATCCAGATGTTGATGTTAATCCCGTGGAATGTGTCCTGGTGGTGACAGTGTCTGTCACTCAATCTGCTGAGGGTCTGGCTCTGTGAGGACGGGGGCTGGTGATGTGAGATTTAGAAGATGATATGGCTGCCTGGCCTTGATGTGGTTTTCAAAATACCACTCTCACCCAATGAATAATGTATTTCTTGTTTTACAACCTGTTTAATTGAACAGAAAATGTCTGTGTCAGATGAATGGACCGCAGTTGATGTTTTGGCTAGTTTGTCCTCTTGAATATTGAGTTATTTAAAATGATGCTACAGAGATTTTGTATAATTTCAGCCAGTAGTTGAAAGTAGCGCTCGAGCCAAAACGTCATCCATTTTGTGTGATGCGTTGGGTCCTGCAAAAAAAACAAAGTGTTTAAGATCCCGTTCTGTCTGTGGTGCCTCCGGTGTCTGTGGTGCCTCCGGTGTCTGTGGTGCATCCGGTGTCTGTGGTGCATCCGGTGTCTGTGGTGCATCCGGTGTCTGTGGTGCCTCCGGTGTCTGTGGTGCCTCCGGTGTCTGTGGTGCCTCCGGTGTCTGTGGTGCCTCCGGTGTCTGTGGTGCCTCCGGTGTCTGTGGTGCCTCCGGTGTCTGTGGTGTCTGTGGTAGTATCTGTGTGTGCGGTAGTGCCTGTGTCTGTGGTAGTGTCTGTGTCTGTGGTAGTGTCTGTGTCTGTGGTAGTGTCTGTGTCTGTGGTAGTGTCTGTGTCTGCGGTAGTGCCTGTGTCTGTGGTAGTGCCTGTGTCTGTGGTAGTGCCTGTGTCTGTGGTAGTGCCTGTGTCTGTGGTAGTGCCTGTGTCTGCGGTAGTGCCTGTGTCTGTGGTAGTGCCTGTGTCTGTGGTAGTGCCTGTGTCTGCGGTAGTGCCTGTGTCTGTGGTAGTAGCTGCGTACCATATGATTGTGGCTTGACGCTTTGGCCTCATTTGAATAAATACTTGTTTTTCTCTGTGCCGCCTCAGGTCCATGTGAAGATGGCTGACGAGGCAGTGTGTGTAGGCCCCGCCCCCACCAACAAGAGCTACCTCAACATGGACGCCATCATGGACGCTATCAGGAAGACTGGATCCCAGGCCGTGAGACTTACGACACACGTTGACACACACACACACACACATCAACTTTTAAACACATGCACCAACATTTAAACACACACGGTTGTGTTTGCTGATGTGTTTTGAGACCTTTTCTCTTCTGTCTCTGAAGGTGCATCCAGGCTACGGTTTTCTGTCTGAAAATAAAGAGTTTGCCAAGAGACTGGTGAGTCGTGCTGGGATTTACAACTGTTGGGAACACACACACACACACACCTCTCTCTGTATATCCCCCTCTGTTTCCCTTATCAACAGGCTTCGGAACCCCCTGAAGTTAATTTTATTAAGGGTGTGATTCTCCGGGTGAAAACCTGATATGAAAACTTAACACACAGACGCCAAAAGACTCACTTCATGATAAGAAAATGTAACATCTTTCACAATTATTTTAAGTCATTTACTTTAAAGGAAAATGTTTTCTCAGTTATACCTCCACATTACATGGCCCCAATGTCTTGCAGACAGACACAAGACTTGACAACTTAAATAAAGGTTATATAAAAAATTTAAAAATACAAGACCCCTCCGACGTTTAGCTGATGACCCACATCGAACCATGCCGTTATGCAAGGCTGTGTTAGTACTGCAAATCTATAACTCACCTAGTTCCACAGGTAAATAACAACATGCTTATTTACCTCATGGTTAACTAAGTAACTCTCCCACCATCATTCAATGTCCTAAAACAACCCTGACATCTCTCCCTCCCATTGAATACAGTCAGTTGTACAACTTACTAGGTATTCCCCTTTTCCCTTCCTGTTGTGGCATATCATGCAAGGCACCCGGAGGTGGGCCGTAGTACATTGAAGCTAATCCCACAGGTATAAATGGCCTATTTTCCTTCATTGGAACTAAAAGATGTCGTACCCACTCCCATGATTTGGATCAACCGCAATGCCCAGTGTCCCCGACTCCTATTGTGTTGCCCTGGAGCAAGGCTCTTGCTCGGTATGTGAGTGGGCCGTCCGCTGCCTTATGGGAGCCTGCTGTGGAAATGGAGATGTCATTACATTAGCAACTCAAAGGACCTCCCCCTCCTGTAACAGTGGGTGAATAGTTAGTGCCAGATTTACGCATTGCAAAACCCTCTGGGAGTGGGGGCAATGTCCGTATGCCTCTGGGCTCGGGGTAAAGCCGGGGGGGGGGGGGGATTAGGGTAAGGGTTCTGTTAGCATGAGAAAGAACCTCAGGCTGAATGGAGCTGGATGGATTGAGTATAGTAGAATGTATTGTCCCTCAATGCGTCGGTGGATCCCCACCCCCCCCCGTTTCAAAATAAATGTGTAATTATTTTTTGGGACTTTTGCAGACGGACACAAGCATTTCACACTTGTGTTGAGCACTCTAGGACACGTGCACCCACTTAACTCAGGGGTCCGATTACACCTCCTCTTATTGTTGGAGACTCATTTGTTTGCGCTTGGCAAAATGGCGTGTGGTGCTCCGCTCACCAGTGTGTTAAGAACAGCCGTTTGGACGTGAGAGGATGAGGCAGGTCTGAAAAGGCTCAGCCAGGTTTATTATGATGTAAATAGTGAGATGTCACAACATGGCACCAGAGGGAGGGAGGATCGATGTTTGTCATTGTGTCTTCATTTAGAGCAGTGTTTCCTCAACTCTGTCCTGCCCCCCCCCCCCCCCCCGGGTGAACGTTTGGTAAT
The DNA here is from genome assembly GCF_057628025.1 of Oncorhynchus mykiss. Taxonomy (NCBI): domain Eukaryota; kingdom Metazoa; phylum Chordata; class Actinopteri; order Salmoniformes; family Salmonidae; genus Oncorhynchus; species Oncorhynchus mykiss. The sequence goes on from NC_143039.1 coordinate 13,846,207, forward strand.
AATCAACGCTTGATGATGAGTGGGTTATTGGAATCAGCGTAACAAACTAAAACGTGCACCCGGGGGAGGGGCCCCAGGACTGAGTTGGGGAAACACTGATTTAGAGGATGATAGGTTGTGTGTTTTTCATTGTGTCCTCGTCTAAAGGGCAGATGTCTGTTGTTGTTAAACTAAAAACATTGGTTTAAAATCGGACAGTGTTGTTTTATATCAATTTATTTTATTTTGGATCCTGCGACTCTGTTGGGCTAAATTGCTGTGAGCGCTGCTATCGGTCTCAAGACACCAAAGCCCAGCTAGCCTCGCTGTCTTGGCGGTCTCAAGACACCAAAGCCCAGCTAGCCTCGCTGTCTTGGCGGTCTCAAGACACCAAAGCCCAGCTATCCTCGCTGTCTTGGCGGTCTCAAGACACCAAAGCCCAGCTAGCCTCGCTGTCTTGGCGGTCTCAAGACACCAAAGCCCAGCTAGCCTCGCTGTCTTGGCGGTCTCAAGACACGAAAGCCCAGCTAGCCTCGCTGTCTTGGCGGTCTCAAGACACGAAAGCCCAGCTAGCCTCGCTGTCTTGGCGGTCTCAAGACACCAAAGCCCAGCTAGCCTCGCTGTCTTGGCGGTCTCAAGACACCAAAGCCCAGCTAGCCTCGCTGTCTTGGCGGTCTCAAGACACCAAAGCCCAGCTAGCCTCGCTGTCTTGGCGGTCTCAAGACACCAAAGCCCAGCTAGCCTCGCTGTCTTGGCGGTCTCAAGACACCAAAGCCCAGCTAGCCTCACTGTCTTGGCGGTCTCAAAACACCAAAGCCCAGCTAGCCTCGCTGTCTTGGCGGTCTCAAGACACCAAAGCCCAGCTATCCTCGCTGTCTTGGCGGTCTCAAGACACCAAAGCCCAGCTATCCTCGCTGTCTTGGCGGTCTCAAGACACCAAAGCCCAGCTAGCCTCGCTGTCTTGGCGGTCTCAAGACACCAAAGCCCAGCTAGCCTCGCTGTCTTGGCGGTCTCAAGACACGAAAGCCCAGCTAGCCTCGCTGTCTTGGCGGTCTCAAGACACCAAAGCCCAGCTAGCCTCGCTGTCTTGGCGGTCTCAAGACACCAAAGCCCAGCTAGCCTCGCTGTCTTGGCGGTCTCAAGACACCAAAGCCCAGCTAGCCTCGCTGTCTTGGCGGTCTCAAGACACCAAAGCCCAGCTAGCCTCGCTGTCTTGGCGGTCTCAAGACACCAAAGCCCAGCTAGCCTCACTGTCTTGGCGGTCTCAAGACACCAGAGCCCAGCTAGCCTTGCTGTCTTGGCGTTCTCAAATGGAGGCCGGTATTGAAAGTTTCCAGCGCTGCAGGGAGCTGTGTTTACTTTGTTCCCGGGACGATGTGGACCAGGGTGACTTTCAATGGAGTAACTGCTTGTGGAAGACTACAGCAGCAAAGTAGCTACTTTAATCAAGTGGCAAACCAACACAAGCTACTGGGGAACCCACGCCCACCTACTTTTCCATTTTCTTCCACCCCATTAGCCGGACGCCACTTTGTTCGAGTGGAAGTATCGCCGCCGTGTCGGCTCTCCACAGCCGATAGGCCAGTGCTCCGCAGGGTTCCTTCTCTGAAGGGTCTCCCCCTTCCCTGGAGAACGGAGTTGTTCTCGACCCAACCAACCAGCCACGGAGGTACGTCACTCGCCGTGGAAGTCGAAGGAGGCGTCCTCTGGCAGCGGGGGTCTCCATGGAGATGTTGAGCCCAGAACTGACACAGACCAGGAACAGCTTTGCCGCACTGGATCCAGAGGTTCCGGCGCCTTCTTCCTTGAGGGCTTCCCATTCGAGATCGGATCCGGAGGTACCTGCATCTTCGTCCTCGGTCCCGTCTACCTCACCGGTGGCTCCTATCTCAGGTTCAGATCCTCGGAGCTCCCACCCTCAACAGACCGTGAGGCTGCCTGAGAAACCGGTCCATTCAACATCACCAGCGCTATGGTGAGAAACATCTCAGTCCCCAAGGCAAAAACCCTGTGTTACCCAGGAGAACGAGTACAGGACATAACAAGGCTGCTTCCGACTGTTCTACCACAGGAGCACGAGTACAGGACATAAGGCTGATTCAAACTGTTCTACCACAGATGCCGGGAGCTGACATTGTCGTAGTCCATGTGGGGTCAAACGACATCAGGAGGGCTAGCTCGGAACATCTGAAAATGTATTTTAAAGAACTGATTTTAGCATTAAGATTCCAAAAAACAGCCAATCATTTCAGGTCCAGTACCATCGTTGGGCCGCGGGTGTGAATATTCATTTGAATATTTGCATTACACATCTGGCTGAAAGACTACTGTAGCTCTGTAGACTTCTGTAGATTACTGTAGCTCTGTAGACTACTGTAGCTCTGTAGACTACTGTAGCTCTGTAGACTACTGTAGATTACTGTAGCTCTGTAGACTACTGTAGCTCTGTAGACTACTGTAGCTCTGTAGACTACTGTAGCTCTGTAGACTTCTGTAGATTACTGTAGCTCTGTAGACTACTGTAGCTCTGTAGACTACTCTGTAGACTACTGTAGCTCTCCACGCCTGGAGTTTGCATAAAGGCCTGTGAAAGACAGAGCATGCGGCAAAAGGTTTGGTGGTCTGATCAGACTAAAATGTAACTCTTTGGTCTGAATGCAAAGCGCTATGTCTGGAGAGAACCAGGCACAGCTCATCACCCGTCGAACACCATCCCTACCGTGAAGCATGGTGGTGGCAGCATCATACTATGGGGATGCTTTTCAGCTGCAGGGACTGGGAGACTGGTAAGGATAGAGAAAACAATGAATGGAGCCAAATACAGGAAAACCCTTGATGAGAATCTGCTTCAGAGTGCAAACAACCTTAGACTGGGGCGAAGATTTATGTTCCAACAGGACAATGACCCCAAGCATACAGCCAAAGCAACGCTGGAATGTCTTCAGAACTAGAATATGAAAGTCCTTGAGTGGCCCAGCAGAAGCCCAGACTTGAATCCCATTGAAATGTTGTGGAAAGACTTGAAGATTGCTGTTCCCCGGCACTCCCCATTTAACTTAACAAAGCTTGAGAAAATCTGCAAGGAAGAAGCTGATCCAAATCTGCAAGGCAAAGCTGATCCAGACATCCCCCAAGACGACTTAAAGCTGTAATCCCAACCAAAGGTGCTTCTACAAAGTATTGACTCAGCTGTGAATACTTAGTGCCTTCAGAAATTATTCAAACCCCTTGACTTTTTCCATATTTTGTTGTTCCAGCCTGAATTTAAAATTGATTTTTACATTGAAAGTGCCTTGAAAGGGCCTTCACACAATTCCCCATAATGTCAAAGTAGGTTATTTTTTTCATTCATTAAAAATGAAGATTTAATTTAAGATTAAATCTTGACTCAATAAGTAATCAACCCCTTTGTTATGGCAAGCCTAAATAAGTACTGGAGTAAAAATGTGCTTAACAAGTCACATAATGAGTTGCTTGGACTCTGTGTTCAATACTAGTGTGTACCTCATCTCTGTATCCAACTCATACAATTATCTGTAAGGTCCCTTCAGTCGAGAATTTTTTTTCAAACACAGATTCAACCACAAAGACCAGGGATGTTTTCCAATGTCTCACAAAGAAGGGCAGCTATTGGTAGATGGGTAAAAAAAAAATACAATTAGACATGACATATTCCTTTGAGCATGGTGAAGTTGTTAGTTACACTTTAGATGGTGTCCCTTCAAAGATACAGACATCCTTCCTAACTCAGTTGCTGGAGAGGAAGGAAACTGCTCAGGGATTTCACCATGAGGCCAATGGTGAGTATAATGTTTGTGATAGGAGAACTGAGGATGGATCAACATTGTATACTCTACATTATTAACCTAAATGACAGAGTGAAAAGAGAACCTGTACAAAATACATATTCTGAAACATGTATCCTGTTTGCAATAAGGCACTAAAGTAAAACAGTAAAAAATGAATACAAAGTGTGATGTTTGAGACAAATCCAATACATTACTGAGTGCCACTCTTCATATTTTCAAGCATGGTGGTGGCTGCATCATGTTATGGGTATGCTTGTCATCGGCAAGGACTATAGTTTTTTTGGGGGGAGGGATAAAAATCAACAGAATACAACTAAGCACAGTCACAGTAGAGGAAAACCTGGTTCAGTCTGCTTTCCACCAGACACTGGGAGACGAATTCACCTTTCAGCAGGACAATAACCTGAAACACAAGGCCAAATTTACACTGGAGTTGCTTACCAAGAAGACATTGAATGTTCCTGACTCACACCCCTTCAGTCAGTTTGAAAATCTATGGCTAGACTTGAAAATGGCTGCCTAGCAATGATCAACAACCAACTTGGCAGAGCTTGAAGAATTTAGAGCTCTTATAGACTTACCCAGAAAGACTCACAGCTGTAATCACTGCCAAAGGTGCTTCTACAAAGTATTGACTCAGGGGTGTGAGTCAATACTTGTGTGTTTTTGTATTTCAATAAATTAGCAAAACATTTGAAAAACATGTTTTCACTTTGTCATTACAGGATAATGTGTGTAGATGTGTTAATCAATTTTGAATTCAGGCTGTAACACAACAAAATTCAGAGGGGTATGAATACTTTCCTAAGGCGCTGTATATATTGTTCAAACAGTGATCCGGAGCCAAGATGGAGGAGTTGTGTATATATTGTTCAAACAGTGATCTGGAGCCAAGATGGAGGAGTTGTGTATATATTGTTCAAACAGTGATCTGGAACCAAGATGGAGGAGTTGTAAATATTGTTCAAACAGTGATCTGGAGCCAAGATGGAGGAGTTGTATATATTGTTCAAACAGTGATCTGGAACCAAGATGGAGGAGTTGTGTATATATTGTTCAAACAGTGATCTGGAGCCAAGATGGAGGAGTTGTATATATTGTTCAAACAGTGATCTGGAGCCAAGATGGAGGAGTTGTATATATTGTTCAAACAGTGATCTGGAACCAAGATGGAGGAGTTGTGTATATATTGTTCAAACAGTGATCTGGAGCCAAGATGGAGGAGTTGTGTATATATTGTTCAAACAGTGATCTGGAACCAAGATGGAGGAGTTGTGTATATTGTTCAAACAGTGATCTGGAGCCAAGATGGAGGAGTTGTGTATATATTGTTCAAACAGTGATCTGGAGCCAAGATGGAGGAGTTGTGTATATATTGTTCAAACAGTGATCTGGAACCAAGATGGAGGAGTTGTGTATATATTGTTCAAACAGTGATCTGGAGCCAAGATGGAGGAGTTGTATATATTGTTCAAACAGTGATCTGGAGCCAAGATGGAGGAGTTGTGTATATATTGTTCAAACAGTGATCTGGAACCAAGATGGAGGAGTTGTATATATTGTTCAAACAGTGATCTGCAGCCAAGATGGAGGAGTTGTGTATATATTGTTCAAACAGTGATCTGGAGCCAAGATGGAGGAGTTGTGTATATATTGTTCAAACAGTGATCTGGAGCCAAGATGGAGGAGTTGTGTATATATTGTTCAAACAGTGATCTGGAGCCAAGATGGAGGAGTTGTGTATATATTGTTCAAACAGTGATCTGGAACCAAGATGGAGGAGTTGTATATATTGTTCAAACAGTGATCTGGAGCCAAGATGGCGGAGTTGTATATATTGTTCAAACAGTGATCTGGAGCCAAGATGGAGGAGCTGTATATATTGTTCAAACAGTGATCTGGAGCCAAGATGGAGGAGTTGTGTATATATTGTTCAAACAGTGATCTGGAGCCAAGATGGAGGAGTTGTGTATATATTGTTCAAACAGTGATCTGGAACCAAGATGGAGGAGTTGTGTATATATTGTTCAAACAGTGATCTGGAGCCAAGATGGAGGAGTTGTGTATATATTGTTCAAACAGTGATCTGGAGCCAAGATGGAGGAGTTGTGTATATATTGTTCAAACAGTGATCTGGAGCCAAGATGGAGGAGTTGTGTATATATTGTTCAAACAGTGATCTGGAGCCAAGATGGAGGAGTTGTGTATATATTGTTCAAACAGTGATCTGGAACCAAGATGGAGGAGTTGTGTATATTGTTCAAACAGTGATCTGGAGCCAAGATGGAGGAGTTGTGTGTATATATTGTTCAAACAGTGATCTGGAGCCAAGATGGAGGAGTTGTGTATATATTGTTCAAACAGTGATCTGGAACCAAGATGGAGGAGTTGTGTATATATTGTTCAAACAGTGATCTGGAGCCAAGATGGAGGAGTTGTATATATTGTTCAAACAGTGATCTGGAGCCAAGATGGCGGAGTTGTATATATTGTTCAAACAGTGATCTGGAGCCAAGATGGAGGAGCTGTATATATTGTTCAAACAGTGATCTGGAGCCAAGATGGAGGAGTTGTGTATATATTGTTCAAACAGTGATCTGGAGCCAAGATGGAGGAGTTGTAAATATTGTTCAAACAGTGATCTCTACAACCAAGTCAAAGTCTAACAAGGAAGCCTACTGATGAAATGAGAATGAAGGTACCTTTTGTGTAAAACTTAAATCATTTCACTAAAGTAGGGGTTTTGTTCTTCTGTTTTCTCTCTTCACCACTCTTCTCTTTGTCCCTCTCAGCTAAGCTTATTATTTACAAACAGCAGAATTATCTCTGGGTTGAGTCCCCCTCTTCTCCTTCTCTGCCTTTGTCTTGTGTGTCATGCTATGGGAACCAGGGCCCATTCACTTTAATGGTGCTGAATTGGGAGTCATTGAGGGTGAATCTCCATACTAATAACAGGCCCTTAGGCTACGACCCAAATGGAACCCAATTCCCTATATAGTGCACTATTTTTGACCAGTGCCCAGTCAAAGGGGATGCACTTCATAGGGAATAGGTTGCCATTTGGGCCACAGCATTACTGCCCAGCTGTAGGCCTGACGATGGGCCCTGAGGCTCTGCCACTGTGTGTGAGGCAGGAAGCAATATCCAACGGGCTCTATACAACACAAAGACAACGAGAGAGAGAACAAGCGCCCTTCTTCTCGTCCCTCTTTCTTTCCCTGTTTATAAGCCTTAAGTACTGTCATGTGTCCAGGGCTAGTGGGTAATGTAGGAGGGGTAGATGTGACATCAGGAGACTAGGCCTCAACTATTACAGCCTGAAGGGGTTTGTGTTGAGTTCCCAAGACGGCACTGTTTTGACTGACAAGAAATGTCTGTGATGGAGACTCTTCCTGTATCTTTTACCTATTTCACATTTGACTTATTTTTGTCCTCGCCAGCTTTGACTTTGCTTATAGCTGCTTTATTGAAGAAAAATGTACTCGCTATGACTGAGATGTTGTTGTCCCACCTCACTATGACTGAGATGTGGTTGTCCCTCACTATGACTGAGATGTGGTTGTCCCTCACTATGACTGAGATGTTGTTGTCCCACCTCACTATGACTGAGATGTGGTTGTCCCTCACTATGACTGAGATGTGGTTGTCCCTCACTATGACTGAGATGTGGTTGTCCCTCACTATGACTGAGATGTTGTTGTCCCCCCTCACTATGACTGAGATGTGGTTGTCCCTCACTATGACTGAGATGTGGTTGTCCCTCACTATGACTGAGATGTTGTTGTCCCCCCTCACTATGACTGAGATGTGGTTGTCTCACCTCACTATGACTGAGATGTGGTTGTCCCTCACTATGACTGAGATGTTGTTGTCCCTCACTATGACTGAGATGATGTTGTCCCACCTCACTATGACTGAGATGTGGTTGTCCCTCACTATGGCTGAGATGTTGTTGTCCCTCACTATGACTGAGATGTTGTTGTCCCTCACTATGACTGAGATGTTGTTGTCCCTCACTATGACTGAGATGTTGTTGTCCCTCACTATGACTGAGATGTGGTTGTCCCACCTCACTATGACTGAGATGTGGTTGTCCCACCTCACTATGACTGAGATGTGGTTGTCCCACCTCACTATGACTGAGATGTGGTTGTCCCACCTCACTATGACTGAGATGTGGTTGTCCCACCTCACTATGACTGAGATGTGGTTGTCCCACCTCACTATGACTGAGATGTGGTTGTCCCACCTCACTATGACTGAGATGTGGTTGTCCCACCTCACTATGACTGAGATGTGGTTGTCCCACCTCACTATGACTGAGATGTGGTTGTCCCACCTCACTATGACTGAGATGTGGTTGTCCCACCTCACTATGACTGAGATGTGGTTGTCCCACCTCACTATGACTGAGATGTGGTTGTCCCACCTCACTATGACTGAGATGTGGTTGTCCCACCTCACTATGACTGAGATGTGGTTGTCCCACCTCACTATGACTGAGATGTGGTTGTCCCACCTCACTATGACTGAGATGTGGTTGTCCCACCTCACTATGACTGAGATGTGGTTGTCCCACCTCACTATGACTGAGATGTGGTTGTCCCACCTCACTATGACTGAGATGTGGTTGTCCCACCTCACTATGACTGAGATGTGGTTGTCGTCCCTCACTATGACTGAGATGTGGTTGTCGTCCCTCACTATGACTGAGATGTGGTTGTCCCTCACTATGACTGAGATGTGGTTGTCCCTCACTATGACTGAGATGTTGTTGTCCCCCCTCACTATGACTGAGATGTGGTTGTCCCCCCTCACTATGACTGAGATGTGGTTGTCTCACCTCACTATGACTGAGATGTGGTTGTCCCTCACTATGACTGAGATGTTGTTGTCCCTCACTATGACTGAGATGTTGTCCCACCTCACTATGACTGAGATGTGGTTGTCCCCCCTCACTATGACTGAGATGTGGTTGTCCCCCCTCACTATGACTGAGATGTGGTTGTCCCACCTCACTATGACTGAGATGTGGTTGTCCCACCTCACTATGACTGAGATGTGGTTGTCCCACCTCACTATGACTGAGATGTGGTTGTCCCACCTCACTATGACTGAGATGTGGTTGTCCCACCTCACTATGACTGAGATGTGGTTGTCCCCCCTCACTATGACTGAGATGTTGTTGTCCCACCTCGCTATGACTGAGATGTTGTTGTCCCTCACTATGACTGAGATGTTGTTGTCCCCCCTCACTATGACTGAGATGTTGTTGTCCCCCCTCACTATGACTGAGATGTGGTTGTCCCTCACTATGACTGAGATGTTGTTGTCCCCCCTCACTATGACTGAGATGTGGTTGTCCCTCACTATGACTGAGATGTTGTTGTCCCCCCTCACTATGACTGAGATGTGGTTGTCCCTCACTATGACTGAGATGTGGTTGTCCCTCACTATGACTGAGATGTGGTTGTCCCTCACTATGACTGAGATGTGGTTGTCCCTCACTATGGCTGAGATGTGGTTGTCCCCCCTCACTATGACTGAGATGTGGTTGTCCCCCCTCACTATGACTGAGATGTGGTTGTCCCCCCTCACTATGACTGAGATGTGGTTGTCCCACCTCACTATGACTGAGATGTGGTTGTCCCAACTCACTATGACTGAGATGTGGTTGTCCCAACTCACTATGACTGAGATGTGGTTGTCCCTCACTATGACTGAGATGTTGTTGTCCCTCACTATGACTGAGATGTTGTTGTCCCTCACTATGACTGAGATGTTGTTGTCCCACCTCACTATGACTGAGATGTGGTTGTCCCTCACTATGACTGAGATGTTGTTGTCCCTCACTATGACTGAGATGTTGTTGTCCCTCACTATGACTGAGATGTGGTTGTCCCACCTCACTATGACTGAGATGTGGTTGTCCCACCTCACTATGACTGAGATGTGGTTGTCCCACCTCACTATGACTGAGATGTGGTTGTCCCACCTCACTATGACTGAGATGTGGTTGTCCCACCTCACTATGACTGAGATGTGGTTGTCCCAACTCACTATGACTGAGATGTGGTTGTCCCAACTCACTATGACTGAGATGTGGTTGTCCCTCACTATGACTGAGATGTTGTTGTCCCTCACTATGACTGAGATGTTGTTGTCCCTCACTATGACTGAGATGTTGTTGTCCCACCTCACTATGACTGAGATGTGGTTGTCCCTCACTATGACTGAGATGTTGTTGTCCCTCACTATGACTGAGATGTTGTTGTCCCTCACTATGACTGAGATGTGGTTGTCCCACCTCACTATGACTGAGATGTGGTTGTCCCACCTCACTATGACTGAGATGTGGTTGTCCCACCTCACTATGACTGAGATGTGGTTGTCCCACCTCACTATGACTGAGATGTGGTTGTCCCACCTCACTATGACTGAGATGTGGTTGTCCCACCTCACTATGACTGAGATGTTGTTGTCCCTCACTATGACTGAGATGTTGTTGTCCCTCACTATGACTGAGATGTTGTTGTCCCACCTCACTATGACTGAGATGTGGTTGTCCCACCTCACTATGACTGAGATGTGGTTGTCCCTCACTATGACTGAGATGTTGTTGTCCCTCACTATGACTGAGATGTGGTTGTCCCTCACTATGACTGAGATGTGGTTGTCCCTCACTATGACTGAGATGTGGTTGTCTCTCACTATGACTGAGATGTTGTTGTCCCACCTCACTATGACTGAGATGTGGTTGTCCCACCTCACTATGACTGAGATGTGGTTGTCCCTCACTATGACTGAGATGTTGTTGTCCCCCCTCACTATGACTGAGATGTTGTCTCACCTCACTATGACTGAGATGTGGTTGTCCCACCTCACTATGACTGAGATGTGGTTGTCCCACCTCACTATGACTGAGATGTGGTTGTCCCACCTCACTATGACTGAGATGTGGTTGTCCCACCTCGCTATGTTTAGGGGAGATAAACTGTAAGTCTCTCTGAATAAGAGTGTCTTCTAAATGACACATTTGTGATAAATACTGAAATTGGTGAAAAATGTCGAACACGTTTAAATTCTTGAGCTGCCTGGTACAATGGAACCAATTCAACCACTATAATCATGTAGGTTGGTATAGGTGGCATCTCTCTACTGACCCAGGTCTGTTCATTATGTAGGTTGGTATAGGTGGCATCTCTATACTGACCCAGGTCTGTTCATTATGTAGGTTGGTATAGGTAGCAGATCTATACTGACCCAGGTCTGTTCATTATGTAGGTTGGTATAGGTAGCATCTCTATACTGACCCAGGTCTGTTCATTATGTAGGTTGGTATAGGTGGCATCTCTATACTGACCCAGGTCTGTTCATTATGTAGGTTGGTTTAGGTAGCAGATCTATACTGACCCAGGTCTGTTCATTATGTAGGTTGGTATAGGTGGCATCTCTATACTGACCCAGGTCTGTTCATTATGTAGGTTGGTTTAGGTAGCAGATCTATACTGACCCAGGTCTGTTCATTATGTAGGTTGGTTTAGGTAGCAGATCTATACTGACCCAGGTCTGTTCATTATGTAGGTTGGTATAGGTGGCATCTCTCTACTGACCCAGGTCTGTTCATTATGTAGGTTGGTATAGGTGGCATCTCTATACTGACCCAGGTCTGTTCATTATGTAGGTTGGTATAGGTGGCATCTCTATACTGACCCAGGTCTGTTCATCATGTAGGTTGGTATAGGTGGCATCTCTATACTGACCCAGGTCTGTTCATCATGTAGGTTGGTATAGGTGGCATCTCTCTACTGACCCAGGTCTGTTCATTATGTAGGTTGGTATAGGTAGCATCTCTATACTGACCCAGGTCTGTTCATTATGTAGGTTGGTATAGGTGGCATCTCTCTACTGACCCAGGTCTGTTCATCATGTAGGTTGGTATAGGTGGCATCTCTATACTGACCCAGGTCTGTTCATTATGTAGGTTGGTATAGGTGGCATCTCTCTACTGACCCAGGTCTGTTCATTATGTAGGTTGGTATAGGTGGCATCTCTATACTGACCCAGGTCTGTTCATTATGTAGGTTGGTATAGGTGGCATCTCTATACTGACCCAGGTCTGTTCATTATGTAGGTTGGTATAGGTAGCATCTCTATACTGACCCAGGGCTATTCATTATGTAGGTTGGTATAGGTAGCAGATCTATACTGACCCAGGTCTGTTCATTATGTAGGTTGGTATAGGTGGCATCTCTATACTGACCCAGGTCTGTTCATTATGTAGGTTGGTATAGGTGGCATCTCTATACTGACCCAGGTCTGTTCATTATGTAGGTTGGTATAGGTAGCATCTCTATACTGACCCAGGTCTGTTCATTATGTAGGTTGGTATAGGTGGCATCTCTCTACTGACCCAGGTCTGTTCATTATGTAGGTTGGTATAGGTAGCAGATCTATACTGACCCAGGTCTGTTCATTATGTAGGTTGGTATAGGTAGCAGATCTATACTGACCCAGGTCTGTTCATTATGTAGGTTGGTATAGGTAGCATCTCTATACTGACCCAGGTCTGTTCATTATGTAGGTTGGTATAGGTGGCATCTCTCTACTGACCCAGGTCTGTTCATTATGTAGGTTGGTATAGGTAGCAGATCTATACTGACCCAGGTCTGTTCATTATGTAGGTTGGTATAGGTGGCATCTCTCTACTGACCCAGGTCTGTTCATTATGTAGGTTGGTATAGGTAGCAGATCTCTACTGACCCAGGTCTGTTCATTATGTAGGTTGGTATAGGTGGCATCTCTATACTGACCCAGGTCTGTTCATTATGTAGGTTGGTATAGGTAGCATCTCTATACTGACCCAGGTCTGTTCATTATGTAGGTTGGTATAGGTGGCATCTCTATACTGACCCAGGTCTGTTCATTATGTAGGTTGGTATAGGTGGCATCTCTCTACTGACCCAGGTCTGTTCATTATGTAGGTTGGTATAGGTGGCATCTCTATACTGACCCAGGTCTGTTCATTATGTAGGTTGGTATAGGTGGCATCTCTATACTGACCCAGGTCTGTTCATTATGTAGGTTGGTATAGGTGGCATCTCTATACTGACCCAGGTCTGTTCATTATGTAGGTTGGTATAGGTGGCATCTCTATACTGACCCAGGTCTGTTCATTATGTAGGTTGGTATAGGTGGCATCTCTCTACTGACCCAGGTCTGTTCATTATGTAGATTGGTATAGGTAGCAGATCTCTATTCTGACCCAGGTCTGTTCATTATGTAGGTTGGTATAGGTAGCATCTCTATACTGACCCAGGTCTGTTCATTATGTAGATTGGTATAGGTAGCAGATCTATATTGACCCAGGGCTATTCATTATGTAGGTTGGTATAGGTAGCATCTCTATACTGACCCAGGTCTGTTCATTATGTAGGTTGGTATAGGTAGCAGATCTATACTGACCCAGGTCTGTTCATTATGTAGGTTGGTATAGGTAGCAGATCTATACTGACCCAGGTCTGTTCATTATGTAGGCTGGTATAGGTAGCAGCTCAGTGGTTCCAGTGTCTCAGTGGTTCCAGTGTATGGCTGTTCTCTGATGTGGTGATGTTGTTGTTGGTCTCCTGCAGGCAGCAGAAGACGTGGTGTTCATAGGACCGGACACCCACGCCATCCATGCCATGGGCGACAAGATCGAGAGCAAGCTCCTAGCCAAGGCAGCCAATGTCAACGTCATCCCTGGGTTCGACGGGGTCGTCGAGGTGAGCTATACTGTCAACATGGTTGTCCTGGCAACAACTTTCAGGAAGCTTAGGATCGTCCTGGCAACAAATCAAACTGGATCTACATTTTAACAGTACCACTCAGATCTGGTCTTCATTATCCCTCATTCTACACACAGGCATTTGTTTCCCCCCTCCATCTCTATTCTCCTCTACCCCCTCTCTCCTCTACCCCCTCTTTCCTCTACCCCCTCTCTCCTCTACCCCCTCTTTCCTCAGCCATTTGCCTTTCTCGGTCTCTCTCAATCTTCCCTTCTTTCTCCTCCTGCTCTCCCACTCTCCTCTCCCCCCTCTCCTCCTGCTCTTCCACTCTCCTCTCCCCCTCTCTCTCCTCCTGCTCTTCCTCTCTCCTCTCCCACCTCTCTCTCTCTCCTCTCCCACCTCTCTCTCTCTCCTCTCCCACCTTTCTCTCTCCTCTCCCACCTCTCTCTCTCTCTCCTCTCCCACCTCTCTCTCTCTCTCCTCTCCCACCTCTCTTCTCCTGCTCTTCCACTCTCCTCTCCCCCCTCTCTCCTCTCCTGCTCTTCCCCTCCTCTGTATACAGTGATGGTCCTAATAGAGCTGTGTGGGCCATGTTTAACACTTCTCCTGCTGATGGCTAGTAGATAAATAGATACAGATGGTTGTTGTCACGTAGCTGTCACAGGCCAGGGGGGCAACAACAGCTCTGATGGGGTGATCTCTTCTACCTATGCTGCCCCCAGGGCATGATTGATGGGCTAGACAGACAGACCCGCAGGGAGTCAGACAGTCAGGCAGACCGGCAGGGATTCAGACAGTCAGGCAGACAGACAGACAGGCAGGGAGACAGACAGACAGACAGGCAGGGAGACACACAGACAGACAGGCAGGTAGTCAGACAGACAGACAGGCAGGGAGACAAACAGACAGACAGGCAGGCAGGCAGGGAGACAGACAGGCAGGCAGGCAGGGAGGCAGACAGACAGGCAGGGAGACAGGCAGACAGGCAGGGAGACAGGCAGGCAGGGAGACAGGCAGACAGACAGGCAGGGAGACAGGCAGGAAGACAGGCAGACAGGCAGGCAGGCAGGCAGGGAGACAGGCAGGCAGGCAGGGAGACAGGCAGGCAGGCAGGCAGGGAGACAGGCAGGCAGGCAGGGAGACAGGCAGGCAGGCAGGGAGACAGGCAGGCAGGCAGGCAGGCAGGCAGGCAGGCAGGCAGGCAGGCAGGCAGGCAGACAGACAGGCAGGCAGGCAGGGAGACAGGCAGGCAGGCAGGCAGGCAGGCAGGCAGGCAGGCAGGCAGGCAGGCAGGGAGACAGACAGGCAGGCAGGGAGACAGACAAGCAGGCAGGCAGGCAGGGAGACAGACAAGCAGGCAGGCAGGCAGGGAGACAGACAAGCAGGCAGGCAGCAGGGAGACAGACAAGCAGGCAGGCAGGCAGGGAGACAGACAAGCAGGCAGGCAGGCAGGGAGACAGGCAGGCAGGCAGGGAGGCAGACAAGCAGGCAGGCAGACAAGCAGGCAGGCAGGCAGGCAGGGAGACAGACAAGCAGGCAGGCAGGCAGGGAGACAGGCAGGCAGGGAGACACAGACAGGCAGGGAGACACAGAGGAACAAAGGGATGGTTGAGGAGATGAGGGTGAGCCCTCCCTCTGCTGGTGGTTGGTGGAACTTACAACTCTGTCTCCTGTCTCAGAACGTGGAGGACGCTGTGAAGATTGCAGGAGACATCGGTAAGTGAATCAAAATTCAATTTATTAATTAAAAAAATATTTGCCTGGCCTCCATGCAGAATTTTCATATTGTGTTGTTGATCAGGCTACCCGGGTCATATTGTGTTGTTGATCAGGCTACCCGGGTCATATTGTGTTGTTGATCAGGCTACCCGGGTCATATTGTGTTGTTGATCAGGCTACCCGGGTCATATTGTGTTGTTGATCAGGCTACCCGGGTCATATTGTGTTGTTGATCAGGTTACCCGGGTCATATTGTGTTGTTGATCAGGCTACCCGGGTCATATTGTGTTGTTGATCAGGCTACCCGGGTCATATTGTGTTGTTGATCAGGTTACCCGGGTCATATTGTGTTGTTGATCAGGCTACCCGGGTCATATTGTGTTGTTGATCAGGCTACCCGGGTCATATTGTGTTGTTGATCAGGCTACCCGGGTCATATTGTGTTGTTGATCAGGCTACCCGGGTCATATTGTGTTGTTGATCAGGCTACCCGGGTCATATTGTGTTGGTGATCAGGCTACCCGGGTCATATTGTGGTGTTGATCAGGCTACCCGGGTCATACTGTGTTGTTGATCAGGCTACCCGGTCATATTGTGTTGTTGATCAGGCTACCCGGGTCATATTGTGTTGTTGATCAGGCTACCCGGGTCATATTGTGTTGTTGATCAGGCTACCCGGTGATGATCAAGGCCTCAGCAGGAGGAGGGGGGAAAGGCATGAGGATCGCCTGGAACGATGATGAGACCAGGTGAGATTCGTTATTACTGTAATTAATGCAATTAAAATATAATAAAAGCATTTCAATTATACAATTATTTATATGTCTCTACACATGGCAATAAGATATTTATAGACTTTTTTAAGACATTTAATTAGACTTGAATAAACCGTTTCCATTCTGTCTTTCCCAGGGAAGGTTTTCGTTTGTCCTCACAGGAGGCTGCGTCTAGTTTCGGAGACGACCGTCTGCTGATAGAGAAGTTTGTAGACAACCCCAGACACATTGAGATCCAGGTCCTGGCTGATAAGCATGGTAATGCTCTGTGGCTGAACGAGAGGGAGTGTTCTATCCAGAGGAGGAACCAGAAGGTGGTGGAGGAGGCTCCAAGGTCAGGGGTCAATGTTTTCACCTTTAACTTATTCATTGGTGTAAGTCCCAGGTGGGCTCCCGAGTGGCGCAGTGGTCACTACAAGAGGCGTCACTACAGTCCCTGGTTCAAATCCAGGCTGCATCACATCCGGCCGTGATTGGGAGTCCCATAAGGTGGCGCACAATTGGCCCAGCGTCGTCCGGGTTTGGCCCTTTATAGGTGGTCATTGTAAATAAGAATTTGTTCTCAACTGACTTGCCTAGTTAAATAAAGTTTACATTAAATACATGTCTTGGGTTGTAAGTTCTGTGATTTCTGTCCTCCTCTCTGCAGTACGTTCCTGGACCCAGAGACGCGTCGTGCGATGGGGGAGCAAGCGGTACAGCTGGCTAAAGCAGTCCACTACTCCTCTGCCGGGACCGTGGAGTTCTTGGTGGACTCCAACAAGAACTTCTACTTCCTGGAGATGAACACTCGCCTTCAGGTGGGGCCGTACGGAAGAAAGCCGTAGTTTAGTCTCTGTGTGTGTTTTTCTGTGACGTGACAAGTCACAGACACTTGAACCAAGTGACTTCCTGTAACCAACCCGGTCCTCCCCTCTGAGTGGTTGACCCGACCGCTGACCTTTGCCTCCCCCCCTTCAGGTGGAGCACCCAATCACAGAGTGCATCACTGGTCTGGACCTGGTGCAGCAGATGATCCGTGTGGCCAAGGGTTTCCCTCTGCTACACAAACAGGAAGACGTCCCCATCAACGGCTGGGCTATAGAGAGCCGAGTCTACGCTGAGGTGGGCATCACTGAACACTTGTTCTGCTCTGTACCGTAGAGTGAAGCCGGTCAACCGTGGCCCTTCTGCTGCCTTGTGAATGTGTCACTTCTCTCTACGAAGCGCTTTCTGGGTCCCCACTGTCTGCTGGACACTTCCCGTGTGTTATAGAGGTTATGGAGAGTTTAATTAGGCAGTTATAACCCGTTTATAAAGCATGTTTCTCCTTCTCCAGGACCCCTACAAGTCCTTTGGCCTGCCCTCCATTGGACGCCTGTCACAGTACCAGGAACCCATCAACCTCCCAAAGGTGAGTCACATGCATGTACACTTTTTGCTTGTGTGCATATGCTCTGAGTTGACCTCTCTGTTATTTCTGCTGATGATGTGTGTTGACCTCTCTGTTATTTCTGCTGATGATGTGTGTTGACCTCTCTGTTATTTCTGCTGATGATGTGTGTTGACCTCTCTGTTATTTCTGCTGATGATGTGTGTTGACCTCTCTGTTATTTCTGCTGATGATGTGTGTTGACCTCTCTGTTATTTCTGCTGATGATGTGTGTTGACCTCTCTGTTATTTCTGCTGATGATGTGTGTTGACCTCTCTGTTATTTCTGCTGATGATGTGTGTTGACCTCTCTGTTATTTCTGCTGATGATGTGTGTTGACCTCTCTGTTATTTCTGCTGATGATGTGTGTTGACCTCTCTGTTATTTCTGCTGATGATGTGTGTTGACCTCTCTGTTATTTCTGCTGATGATGTGTGTTGACCTCTCTGTTATTTCTGCTGAAGATGTGTGTTGACCTCTCTGTTATTTCTGCTGAAGATGTGTGTTGACCTCTCTGTTATTTCTGCTGATGATGTGTGTTGACCTCTCTGTTATTTCTACTGATGACGTGATGTGTGTTGACCTCTCTGTTATTTCTGCTGAAGATGTGTGTTGACCTCTCTGTTATTTCTGCTGAAGATGTGTGTTGACCTCTCTGTTATTTCTGCTGAAGATGTGTGTTGGCCTCTCTGTTATTTCTGCTGAAGACGTGATGTGTGTTGACCTCTGTTATTTCTGCTGAAGATGTGTGTTGACCTCTCTGTTATTTCTGCTGAAGATGTGTGTTGACCTCTCTGTTATTTCTACTGAAGATGTGTGTTGACCTCTCTGTTATTTCTACTGAAGACGTGATGTGTGTTGACCTCTGTTATTTCTGCTGAAGAAGTGATGTGTGTTGACCTCTCTGTTATTTCTGCTGAAAACGTGATGTGTGTTGACCTCTCTGTTATTTCTGCTGAAGACGTGTGTTGACCTCTGTTATTTCTACTGAAGACGTGATGTGTGTTGACCTCTGTTATTTCTACTGAAGACGTGATGTGTGTTGACCTCTGTTATTTCTACTGAAGACGTGATGTGTGTTGACCTCTCTGTTATTTCTGCTGAAGACGTGATGTGTGTTGACCTCTCTGTTATTTCTACTGAAGACGTGATGTGTGTTGACCTCTGTTATTTCTGCTGAAGACGTGATGTGTGTTGACCTCTCTGTTATTTCTGCTGAAGACGTGATGTGTGTTGACCTCTCTGTTATTTCTGCTGAAGACGTGATGTGTGTTGACCTCTCTGTTATTTCTGCTGAAGACGTGATGTGTGTTGACCTCTCTGTTATTTCTACTGAAGACGTGATGTGTGTTGACCTCTGTTATTTCTGCTGATGACGTGTGTTGACCTCTCTGAACCTGACAGGATATTTCCACGGAACACTGCTGCTGTTCTCGTCAGGCCTCAGATGTACAGCATCACAATGCTTGTTGTTATGACTACTAATAATAGTGTCATATTTACATCTTCCTGTCCTCCCCCTGATGTCAAAACTATTGCTTTTGAAATGGCTTTAATTGTTATTGATATGTTATGTTATGTAAACATGAAACAACATGGAAATACATACTACATGTCCTATTTCTATCTTCCTGGAAGACTTGAGTCGTACTGACATGTAGTCATACTGACATGTAGTCATACTGACATGTGGTCATACTGACATGTAGTCATACTGACATGTAGTCATATTGACATGTAGTCATATTGACATGTAGTCATATTGACATGTAGTCATACTGACATGTAGTCATACTGACATGTAGTCATACTGACATGTAGTCATATTGACATGTAGTCATACTGACATGTAGTCATACTGACATGTAGTCATACTGACATGTAGTCATATTGACATGTAGTCATATTGACATGTAGTCATACTGACATGTAGTCATATACTGACATGTAGTCATACTGACATGTAGTCATACTGACATGTAGTCATATTGACATGTAGTCATATTGACATGTAGTCATACTGACATGTAGTCATACTGACATGTAGTCATATTGACATGTAGTCATATACTGACATGTAGTCATACTGACATGTAGTCATACTGACATGTAGTCATACTGACATGTAGTCATATTGACATGTAGTCATATTGACATGTAGTCATATTGACATGTAGTCATACTGACATGTAGTCATACTGACATGTAGTCATACTGACATGTAGTCATACTGACATGTAGTCATATTGACATGTAGTCACACTGACATGTAGTCACACTGACATGTAGTCATATTGACATGTAGTCATACTGACATGTAGTCATACTGACATGTAGTCACACTGACATGTAGTCTTATTGACATGTAGTCTTATTGACATGTAGTCACACTGACATGTTGTCTCCTCTCTATCAGGTGCGTGTGGACAGTGGCATCCAAGAAGGAAGTGACATCAGTATCTACTATGACCCAATGATCTCCAAGGTCAGCTGCTGTGTTCTCCCTCAAACTGCCCAACACAATCACATTGCCCTTTCCAATATGTTTTACTGATCTATAACGTGAATGTCCCTCTGTGCTCGCCGTAGCTGGTGACCTATGGCGCCACGCGCGCTGAAGCCCTGCAGAGGATGGAGGCGGCTCTCGATAACTACGTCATCAGAGGTAAGGCACTCACTCACTCACTCACTCACTCACTCACTCACTCACTCTGTGTTGGGTGTTAGAGCTTTCTGGAAGCATCTTCAGTACCTCAAGACTCTGACATTTTCTGTATAGCTACACACATGTAGAGGTTCTGATCTCTACTGGTCTCTGTCTGTTGTACCTGTGTGTGTGACTGTCCAGGGGTCTGATCTCTACCTGTCTCTGTCTGTTGTTCCTGTGTGTGTGACTGTCCAGGGGTCTGATCTCTACCTGTCTCTGTCTGTTGTTCCTGTGTGTGTGACTGTCCAGGTGTGACCCACAACATCCCCCTGCTCAGAGAGATCATCACCCACCCTCGCTTCATCTCTGGTGACATCACCACTAACTTCCTGCCAGAGGTATACCCAGAGGGGTTCAAAGGTCACCAGCTGACCTCCGAGGGTCGCAGGGAGCTCGTCGCCACCGCAGCCGCTCTCTACGTCTCCGCACAGCTCCGCTCCCAGAGGTTCCTGGGTAATCTCAGGTAAATTAAACCAATTCAAAAAACTGTGGGAACTTCTTGTAAGAATTGGTGCTGGAACAGCACATACAGTGCCTTGCGAAAGTATTCGGCCCCCTTGAACTTTGCGACCTTTTGCCACATTTCAGGCTTCAAACATAAAGATATAAAACTGTATTTTTTTGTGAAGAATCAACAACAAGTGGGACACAATCGTGAAGTGGAACGACATTTATTGGATATTTCAAACTTTTTTAACAAATCAAAAACTGAAAAATTGGGCGTGCAAAATTATTCAGCCCCTTTCAGTGAGGATCTCTGAATGATCCAATGTTGACCTAAATGACTAATGATGATAAATACAATCCACCTGTGTGTAATCAAGTCTCCGTATAAATGCACCTGCACTGTGATAGTCTCAGAGGTCCGTTAAAAATGTTTGAAGCCTGAAATGTGGCAAAAGGTGGCAAGGGGGCCGAATACTTTCGCAAGGCACTGTAGATGAAGCACCATCTTGGTCAGGTTGATACTGTAAAAGATGTGTTCTCAATGACTTACCTGGTTAAATCAAACAGAGAGGAGGTAAAAACACCAAGAGGTTCTAGTTGACATCAGAAAGAGTTGTTGTGCTGTTTCACTGTGTCTGAATGTCCATTGTCTGTTTTTACAGAGGTTATTATTGTGTTGTGTGTTTAAACCAGTGTTTTACATGTTCCATTGTTTGTAGCACCGGCTCAGTCCTGCAATATGTCACCAGTTAACAGAGCTGTATCCTAGCGTGGTGTAGCAGTCTGCTGGTCAAACTGTTAGACTTGATTCTCTCTGTCAGCCCTGCCATCTGTCTAAACATCTGGCCACATTTTCTTCTTTCTTTTTCGGATGGTTTCCTTTCGTTGTTCATGAACCGCCGGGGGTCGGTCTTTGAAGTTGCAGTCAGTGGTAGAGGCCCCCTCCCTCCCTTCTCTCCTCCCTTCTCTCCTCCCTCCCTCACCTCTCCCTCCCTCCCTCCCTCACTCACTCACTCACTCACTCACTCACTCACTCACTCACTCACTCACTCACTCACTCACTCACTCCCTCCTGTCTCCTCCCTTCCTCCCCCCTCCCCCTTCCTCTCTCCTCCCTCACCCCTCCTGTCTCCTCCTCCCTCACCCCTCCTGTCTCCTCCCTCCCCCCTTCCTCTCTCAGAGCAGGGATACACCAGACAGATCCTTCTACAGTGGAGTGTTCCAGAGAGCAGGATCAGTAAAGCCTCAACACTATAGTTAGCCATCAACATTTTATAAACATTTTATATATTTTGAATTTCTGGTTCAAAAGCTAAACTTGTATGTTTTGGAGCTGTTGATTATGTTAATTTATACCATGCTCATTTCACGTGTCTTTGTTAATAGAAGTTGTATTCGGAAGGTTGTCTGAGAGGTCAGCTGGCTGGGTTCTCCTTGGTTCAGCTTTGTAACAGAGCAGCAGACTGGTCTCTGGTGTCGGGAGAGAGAGGAGGCAGCTGTCAGTCAGTGGAGGAGCTGACTCTGTTTATACAGCTTCCTCTGACCCTCAGAGAATAGCTCTCAGAGACGGATACTAATGGGAAAGTGGTGTGTGTGTGTTTCAGGGTGTCCACCACCCCCCAGGAGCAGAGGCAGTGGGAGCTGTGTGTGGAGTTGGAGAAGGGAAGCCACACGGTCGCTGTGTCACGCTCTGGATCCACGTTCACTGTGAGCGACACACACACACACACACACACACACACACACACACACACACACACAGTGGGGTCCGAAATTATTGACACCCTTGATAAAGATGAGCAAAAAGCTGTAAAAGGTAAATCATTTAAATACTGAGATCTGTTTTATGCAACAAAAAGGGGAATTTATATTATTTTATACTAATATAATTACTCAGAGAAAGACATTTTGTTTAACAAGTTACGTTTAGTTTTTTACTCAAAGGGATCAACATTATGGTGTCTGGTTAGACTGTAAACTCTCCTTCCAGACCCATATCAAACATCTCCAATCCAAAGTTAAATCTAGAATTGGCTTCCTATTTCGCAACAAAGCATCCTTCACTCATGCTGCCAAACATACCCTTGTAAAACTGACCATCCTACCAATCCTCGACTTTGGCGATGTAATTTACAAAATAGCCTCCAATACCCTACTCAACAAACTGGATGCAGTCTATCACAGTGCAATCCGTTTTGTCACCAAAGCCCCATACACTACCCACCATTGCGACCTGTACGCTCTCGTTGGCTGGCCCTCGCTTCATACTCGTCGCCAAACCCACTGGCTCCATGTCATCTACAAGACCCTGCTAGGTAAAGTCCCCCCTTATCTCAGCTCGCTGGTCACCATAGCATCTCCCACCTGTAGCACACGCTCCAGCAGGTATATCTCTCTAGTCACCCCCAAAACCAATTCTTTCTTTGGCCGCCTCTCTTTCCAGTTCTCTGCTGCCAATGACTGGAACGAACTACAAAAATCTCTGAAACTGGAAACACTTATCTCCCTCACTAGCTTTAAGCACCAACTGTCAGAGCAGCTCACAGATTACTGCACCTGTACATAGCCCACATATAATTTAGCCCTATCAACTACCTCTTTCCCAACTGTATTTAATTTATTTATTTATTTTGCTCCTTTGCACCCCATTATTTTTATTTCTACTTTGCACATTCTTCCATTGCAAAACTACCATTCCAGTGTTTTACTTGCTATATTGTATTTACCTTGCCACCAAGGCCTTTTTTTGCCTTTACCTCCCTTCTCACCTCATTTGCTCACATTGTATATAGACTTGTTTATACTTTATTATTGACTGTATGTTTGTTTTACTCCATGTGTAACTCTGTGTTGTTGTATCTGTCGAACTGCTTTGCTTTATCTTGGCCAGGTCGCAATTGTAAATGAGAACTTGTTCTCAACTTGCCTACCTGGTTAAATAAAGGTAAAATAAAAAATAAAATAAAATTATGGACTGTTTTTAATACATTCCAATACCGTTCCTCCAAACCCGGTGAAAACCTTTTGACTTGAAGAGGGCAGTTGATAAGACCAGACGAAGGATATCAAAGATCTGGAAGGATTCTGTATGGAGAAACGGTCCAAGATCCCTCCTAATGTGTTCTCCTAAAACATTTTAGAGAAAGGCTCGTTACTGTTATCCTCGCAAGGTGAAGTATTGAAAACAGAGGTGTATAATCATCTTGACCCCTAACCTTTTTAGAGATTAAAAAAATACTTGTTAATAAAACAAAATATTGTATTAGTATAAAATAATATACTTTTCCCATTTATTTGAGCAAACAATATAGCTCAGTATTTGAGTTATATGTTTTATACAGTCATTTTTGCTGATAAATTATCATGGTGTCAATCATTTGAGACCCCACTATATATCCCTGTGGTTTGGTAGAGAGAATGAAGGCTGCCGGCCCTTCTCTCTGTGAGGGGGCTTGAATGGAGCTGAGGTCCAGGTGGTGAGGGGGAGGAGGGGTTGTCCTGGCCGACAGACATCACTCGGTGGCTGGGTGTTTAGACACCTGCAGTCCCTGGTCTGGTGGGTTGTTTTCCTTGAACCATGATAACATGTGCTCCTAATCAGCCTCTCCTGGTCACCCAGAACCACTGAACCACACATCAAACTAGGGGCCAGTACCCCCCAGGAGAGGAACGACTGGTGCTGGGTTCTGTGTCCTTTCCCTGGTCCTATCCTCTAGTAGTGGATACTGGGTCTCTCCCTGGTCCTCTAGTAGTGGATACTGGGTCTTTCCCTGGTCCTATCCTCTAGTAGTGGATACTGGGTCTTTCCCTGGTCCTCTAGTAGTGGATACTGGGTCTCTCCCTGGTCCTCTAGTAGTGGATACTGGGTCTCTCCCTGGTCCTCTAGTAGTGGATACTGGGTCTCTCCCTGGTCCTCTAGTAGTGGATACTGGGTCTTTCCCTGGTCCTCTAGTAGTGGATACTGGGTCTCTCCCTGGTCCTCTAGTAGTGGATACTGGGTCTCTCCCTGGTCCTCTAGTAGTGGATTCTGGATCTCTCCCTGGTCCTCTCCTCTAGTAGTGGATACTGGGTCTGTCCCTGGTCCTCTCCTCTAGTAGTGGATACTGGGTCTGTCCCTGGTCCTCTCCTCTAGTAGTGGATACGGGGTCTTTCCCTGGTACTCAAGTAGTGGATACTGGGTCTTCCCTGGTCCTCTAGTAGTGGATACTGGGTCTCTCCCTGGTCCTCTAGTAGTGGATACTGGGTCTCTCCCTGGTCCTCTAGTAGTGGATACTGGGTCTCTCCCTGGTCCTCTAGTAGTGGATACTGGGTCTCTCCCTGGTCCTCTAGTAGTGGATACTGGGTCTCTCCCTGGTCCTCTAGTAGTGGATACTGGGTCTTTCCCTGGTCCTCTCCTCTAGTAGTGGATACTGGGTCTCTCCCTGGTCCTCTAGTAGTGGATACTGGGTCTTTCCCTGGTCCTCTAGTAGTGGATACTGGGTCTCTCCCTGGTCCTCTAGTAGTGGATACTGGGGGTTTCCCTGGTCCTCTAGTAGTGGATACTGGGTCTCTCCCTGGTCCTCTCCTCTAGTAGTGGATACTGGGTCTCTCCCTGGTCCTCTCCTCTAGTAGTGGATACTGGGTCTGTCCCTGGTCCTCTCCTCTAGTAGTGGATACTGGGTCTCTCCCTGGTCCTCTCCTCTAGTAGTGGATACTGGGTCTGTCCCTGGTCCTCTCCTCTAGTAGTGGATACTGGGTCTGTCCCTGGTCCTCTCCTCTAGTAGTGGATACTGGGTCTTTCCCTGGTCCTCTCCTCTAGTAGTGGATACTGGGTCTTTCCCTGGTCCTCTAGTAGTGGATACTGGGTCTCTCCCTGGTCCTCTAGTAGTGGATACTGGGTCTCTCCCTGGTCCTCTAGTAGTGGATACTGGGTCTTTCCCTGGTCCTCTCCTCTAGTAGTGGATACTGGGTCTCTCCCTGGTCCTCTAGTAGTGGATACTGGGTCTCTCCCTGGTCCTCTAGTAGTGGATACTGGGTCTCTCCCTGGTCCTCTAGTAGTGGATACTGGGTCTCTCCCTGGTCCTCTAGTAGTGGATACTGGGTCTTTCCCTGGTCCTATCCTCTAGTAGTGGATACTGGGTGTCTCCCCTGTCCTCTAGTAGTGGATACTGGGTGTCTCCCCTGTCCTCTAGTAGTGGATACTGGGTCTCTCCCCTGTCCTCTAGTAGTGGATACTGGGTGTCTCCTCTGCCCAACAGTACTATCTGATGCTGTTATTTTCCCAAGTGGTTCAACATAGCTGCTCCTCCTGCTGTCAGGCTGCAGACGGTCTCTTCCAGCATATCAACCTGCAGTCTCTCCACATGGGAAGCAAATGTCTTGTATCAGAATAATAAGTAGAGTGTAGTAATGAAATGACCCTCTGGCCCCCCTGGCAGGTGGAGGTGGATGGAGTTACGGTGGAGGTTAGTGGAGAGTGGAACCTGGCCTCAGCCCTGCTGCCTGTCACCATCAACAGAACCCCCAGGGTTCTACAGTGTCTGTCTAGAGACGCAGGAGGAGACATCACTCTACAGTACCTGGGCACACAGGTGAGTAATTCATTCTGGTGAATGTATGAATCGTGTCTTAGTGGTCGTGTGTATGTTTTTCGTGTATGTACACACATTTAGTGACGTTCCTCTTATCTGTCGATCCAAGTCGTCGTCAGTTCCCCGTCTACACATCCCCATCCAGCCTAGTCCCAGACCCCCAATACCCCCCAGACCCCCACACTACACAGAATGTCAGGAAGAGAAGACCATCCGTTATGTATCAGAGGCTTTGAAAGGAGCCAGCTATAAACAGCTCTGTGCTGCTCACACCCTGGTGGGGGGCTTTGAACGCAG
This sequence comes from Oncorhynchus mykiss, assembly GCF_057628025.1. Classification (NCBI taxonomy): domain Eukaryota; kingdom Metazoa; phylum Chordata; class Actinopteri; order Salmoniformes; family Salmonidae; genus Oncorhynchus; species Oncorhynchus mykiss. The sequence continues at coordinate 13,872,690 of NC_143039.1, forward strand.
GCTCCACAGGAACTTGTCACGGGGCGACATCACTTCCCTTTCCTCCTTTAGGGACCTGGGGCTGGGCCGTGGGGGTCTGATCGGGCATGGGGGGGTTGGGAGGAGGTTGATGAGGGGCTCAGTAAGTACCTCTGTCCTGTCCACTGCTGCGTCAGCTGGAGGATTCTGTCTTTGTGTTGGAGAGGAGGAGACACCCCTGCTGAGCTGCTTCCAGGCTTCCTCTCCTGAGGACATAGAAGACCACTGTGTCCCCCTGTATCCCTTAGCTCTCACTCCTCTTGGGTATGTTCTAGTCTAGCTCATCCTGGGTATGTTCTAGTCTAGCTCATCCTGGGTATGTTCTAGTCCAGCTCATCCTGGGTATGTTCTAGTCCAGCTCATCCTGGGTATGTTCTAGTCCAGCTCATCCTGGGTATGTTCTAGTCCAGCTCATCCTGGGTATGTTCTAGTCCAGCTCATCCTGGGTATGTTCTAGTCCAGCTCCAGACGTAGGTCTCCAGACGTAGGTCTCCTGTTGCCCTCCAGGCCTGGAGTTGAATAGACCTTTAGTACGGCTGGTTTCAGAACAACACCTAGTTACCAGGCTGGTTACAGAACAACACCTAGTTACCAGGCTGGTTACAGACCAACACCTAGTTACCAGGCTGGTTACAGAACAACACCTAGTTACCAGGCTGGTTACAGAACAACACCTAGTTACCAGGCTGGTTACAGAACAACACCTAGTTACCAGGCTGGTTACAGACCAACACCTAGTTACCAGGCTGGTTACAGAACAACACCTAGTTACCAGGCTGGTTACAGAACAACACCTAGTTACCAGGCTGGTTACAGAACAACACCTAGTTACCAGACTGGTTACAGAACAACACCTAGTTACCAGACTGGTTACAGAACAACACCTAGTTACCAGACTGGTTACAGAACAACACCTAGTTACCAGGCTGGTTACAGAACAACACCTAGTTACCAGGCTGGTTACAGAACAACACCTAGTTACCAGGCTGGTTACAGAACAACACCTAGTTACAAGGCTGATTTCTGAACAACACCTAGTTACCAGGCTGGTTACAGACCAACACCTAGTTACCAGGCTGGTTACAGAACAACACCTAGTTACCAGGCTGGTTACAGAACAACACCTAGTTACCAGGCTGGTTACAGAACAACACCTAGTTACCAGGCTGGTTACAGACCAACACCTAGTTACCAGGCTGGTTACAGACCAACACCTAGTTACCAGGCTGGTTACAGAACAACACCTAGTTACCAGGCTGGTTACAGACCAACACCTAGTTACCAGGCTGGTTACAGAACAACACCTAGTTACCAGGCTGGTTACAGAACAACACCTAGTTACCAGGCTGGTTACAAAACAACACCTAGTTACCAGGCTGGTTACAGACCAACACCTAGTTACCAGGCTGGAGTTGAATAGACCTTTAGTACGGCTGGTTACAGAACAACACCTAGGACCAGGCTGGTTACAGAACAACGCCTAGTTACCAGGCTGGTTACAGAACAACACCTAGTTACCAGGCTGGTTACAGAACAACACCTAGTTACCAGGCTGGTTACAGAACAACACCTAGTTACAAGGCTGATTTCTGAACAACACCTAGTTACCAGGCTGGTTACAGACCAACACCTAGTTACCAGGCTGGTTACAGAACAACACCTAGTTACCAGGCTGGTTACAGAACAACACCTAGTTACCAGGCTGGTTACAGAACAACACCTAGTTACCAGGCTGGTTACAGAACAACACCTAGTTACCAGGCTGGTTACAGAACAACACCTAGTTACCAGGCTGGTTACAGAACAACACATAGTTACCAGGCTGGTTACAGACCAACACCTAGTTACCAGGCTGGTTACAGAACAACACCTAGTTACCAGGCTGGTTACAGAACAACACCTAGTTACCAGGCTGGTTACAGAACAACACCTAGTTACCAGGCTGGTTACAGACCAACACCTAGTTACCAGGCTGGTTACAGAACAACACCTAGTTACCAGGCTGGTTACAGAACAACACCTAGTTACCAGGCTGGTTACAAAACAACACCTAGTTACCAGGCTGGTTACAGACCAACACCTAGTTACCAGGCTGGAGTTGAATAGACCTTTAGTACGGCTGGTTACAGAACAACACCTAGGACCAGGCTGGTTACAGAACAACGCCTAGTTACCAGGCTGGTTACAGAACAACACCTAGTTACCAGGCTGAAGTTGAATAGACCTTTAGTACAGCTGGTTACAGAACAACACCTAGTTACCAGGCTGGTTACACACGAACACCTAGTTACCAGGCTGGTTACAGACCAACACCTAGTTACCAGGCTGGAGTTGAATAGACCTTTAGTACGGCTGGTTACAGAACAACACCTAGGACCAGGCTGGTTACAGAACAACGCCTAGTTACCAGGCTGGTTACAGAACAACACCTAGTTACCAGGCTGAAGTTGAATAGACCTTTAGTACAGCTGGTTACAGAACAACACCTAGTTACCAGGCTGGTTACACACGAACACCTAGTTACCAGGCTGGTTACAGACCAACACCTAGTTACCAGGCTGGTTACAGACCAACACCTAGTTACCAGGCTGGAGTTGAATAGACCTTTATTATGGCTGGTTACAGATCAACACCTAGTTAACCTGGTTGGTTACAGATCAACACCTAGTTAACCTGGTTGGTTGACCTGTATCTGAACTGGGGTGACAGTCAACGGGGGCAATATGAAGGCTGTTAGTTACTGTTGTTTCCTGGGAAGAAATCCTGTCGAAGCCTTCATTTCCCCAGGCGCTCCCATTCCCCACACTCCTGACGCTCCGGATTTCAGCCCTGATTTACGAGTCCAGCTTGGTTTTCCCTCCTCGCTCCTGGTTTTCCAACAAGGGATTGTCGGCCTTGGGAATCAATGGCTGTTTGTTTGGGGGTGTCCTTTGGGGGTACCCCGGCCAGGGGTTATTTTAGTCACTTTGATGGTGTTGTGAAGAGGATGACCTGTCGTGTGTGTGTGTGTGTGTGTGTGTGTGTGTGTGTGTGTGTGTGTGTGTGTGTGTGTGTGTGTGTGTGTGTGTGTGTGTGTGTGTGTGTGTGTGTGTGTGTGTGTGTCCGCTAAATACAGTCTTATGTGGGCAGGGCAGGGTTCCAGGGGTGAGGAAGGTAAACAAACAAACAAGGATGCATGAGGTCATTAACATGGTGGGTGGCTTCCTAATGTTATTGTACTGTGACCTTCGTATACAGGTCAGTGACTGGGACCAGCTACTAGTAGTGTGACTGGGACCGGCTACTAGTAGTGTGACTGGGACCGGCTACTAGTAGTGTGACTGGGACCGGCTACTAGTAGTGTGACTGGGACCGGCTACCAGTAGTGTGACTGGGACCGGCTACTAGTAGTGTGACTGGGACCGGCTACTAGTAGTGTGACTGGGACCGGCTACTAGTAGTGTGACTGGGACCGGCTACCAGTAGTGTGACTGGGACCGGCTACTAGTAGTGTGACTGGGACCGGCTACTAGTAGTGTGACTGGGACCGGCTACTAGTAGTGTGACTGGAACCGGCTACTAGTAGTGTGACTGGGACCGGCTACTAGTAGTGTGACTGGGACCGGCTACTAGTAGTGTGACTGGGACCGGCTACTAGTAGTGCGACTGGGACCGGCTACAGGTAGTGCGACTGGGACCGGCTACTGGTAGTGCGACTGGGACCGGCTACTGGTAGTGCGACTGGGACCGGCTACTGGTAGTGCGACTGGGACCGGCTACTGGTAGTGTGACTGGGACAATGCCCCCCCTAGCCTAGACCAGTGTTAAGCCAGGACAATGCTCCACCTAGCCTAGACCAGTGTTAAGCCAGGATAATGCTCCACCTAGCCTAGACCAGTGATAAACCAGGATAATGCTCCACCTAGCCTAGACCAGTGATAAGCCAGGACAATGCTCCACCTAGCCTAGACCAGTGATAAACCAGGATAATGCTCCACCTAGCCTAGACCAGTGATAAGCCAGGACAATGCTCCACCTAGCCTAGACCAGTGATAAACCAGGATAATGCTCCACCTAGCCTAGACCAGTGATAAGCCAGGACAATGCTCCACCTAGCCTAGACCAGTGATAAACCAGGATAATGCTCCCCCTAGCCTAGACCAGTGATAAGCCAGGATAATGCCCCCCTAGCCTAGACCAGTGTTAAGCCAGGATAATGCCCCCCCTAGCCTAGACCAGTGTTAAGCCAGGATAATGCTCCACCTAGCCTAGGCCAGTGATAAACCAGGATAATGCTCCCCCTAGCCTAGACCAGTGATAATCCAGGATAATGCCCCCCCCTAGCCTAGACCAGTGATAAACCAGGATAATGCTCCCCCTAGCCTAGACCAGTGATAAGCCAGGATAATGCCCCCCTAGCCTAGACCAGTGTTAAGCCAGGATAATGCCCCCCCTAGCCTAGACCAGTGTTAAGCCAGGATAATGCCCCCCCTAGCCTAGACCAGTGTTAAACCAGGATAATGCTCCACCTAGCCTAGACCAGTGTTAAGCCTGGACAATGCTCCACCTAGCCTAGACCAGTGTTAAACCAGGATAATGCTCCCCCTAGCCTAGACCAGTGATAATCCAGGATAATGCCCCCCCCCCTAGCCTAGACCAGTGATAAACCAGGACAATGCTCCACCTAGCCTAGACCAGTGATAATCCAGGATAATGCCCCCCCCTAGCCTAGACCAGTGATAAACCAGGATAATGCCCCACCTAGCCTAGACCAGTGATAAACCAGGATAATGCTCCACCTAGCCTAGACCAGTGTTAAGCCAGGACAATGCTCCACCTAGCCTAGACCAGTGATAATCCAGGATAATGCCCCCCCCTAGCCTAGACCAGTGATAATCCAGGATAATGCCCCCCCCCCCCCTAGCCTAGACCAGTGATAAACCAGGATAATGCTCCACCTAGCCTAGACCAGTGTTAAGCCAGGACAATGCTCCACCTAGCCTAGACCAGTGATAAGCCAGGGCAATGCCCCCCCCTAGCCTAGACCAGTGATAAACCAGGACAATGCTGGGACATTTTCAGCTTCCAGGAATTGTGTACGGATCCTTGCGACATGGAGTTTGCATTATCATGCTGAAACATGAGGTGATGGTGGTGGATGAATAGCAGGACAATGGGCCTCAGGACCTCCTCACAGTGTCATTCAAATTGCCATCAATAAATTGCAATTGTGTTCTTTGTCCGTAGCTTAAACCTGCGCGTACCATAACCCCACCGCCACCATGGAGCACACTGTTCACAATGTTCAGCAAACTGCTCACCCACACAACGCCATCCGGTCTGCCGTCTGCCCGGTACAATTGAAACCGGGATTCATCCAGCCTGCCAGTGGTCATCGAAGGTGAGCGTTTTACCCACTGAAGTCGGTGATGACGCCAAACTGCAGTCAGGCCAAGACCCTGGTGAAGATGGCGAGCACACAGATGAGCTTCCCTGAGACGGTTTCTGACAGTTTGAGCAGAAATTCTTTGGTTGTGCAAAACCCACATTTTCATCAGCTGTCCGGGTGGCTGGTCTCCGATGATCTCGCAGGTGAAGAAGCCGGATGTGGAGGTCCTGGGTTGGCGTGGTTACACATGGTCTGCGGTTGTGAGGCAGGTTGGACGTACTGCTGTGTCCCGTGTGGCTCATTTGGTAGAGCATGACGCTTGCAACGCCAGGGTTGTGGGTTCAATTCCCACGGGGAATATGGAAATGTATGCACTCACTGTAACTCGTTCTGATAAGACCATCTGCTAAATTACTCAAAAGTAAAAAATGTAGAATGTACTGCCAAATTCTCTAAAATGACGGTGGAGAGGCGGCTTATGGTAGAGAAATGAACACTCTGGCAACAGTTCTGGGATCTTTTATTTCAGCGTATGAAACATGGGACCAACACTTTACATGTTGTGTTTATATTTTTGTTCTGTATAAAAGGACAGAGTTAGGAAGGTATTTTGTTATCAATCTGTTATCAAACTTCAGTATCCAGCTGCTCATTGAATCGCACCACACAACAGATATCTACCAGCAAATATGTATTGTACCTCTCCCTCCCTCCCTCCTCCCTACCACTCTCCGGTCTCACCTCGTTGCCCGGCGCCAAGCGACCGTTGGCTGTTATAATTATTAGGCCTGCTGCTTCGTGAAGTTTCAACTCTTAACGAGGGAGAAACCAGCCACTCAGTGCTAGCTATGTGTAAGACATAAATTAGCCTAATGAGCTAATTAAAGGATTGGCATGAAATAGCCTGATGAATGAACCCACTGGCTGTAATGCAGTAGTAGCAGTAGTATTGATTCACTAAGCCAGGGACAGGGATATAGACCGACACGAATGATGTTGGGTGCTGCCACCCGGTGGACCCAAGGAGAACAGCATCAACACAATAGGAGTTTCAGAATAATGAATGTGGAGTGTTGTTCGTCTTTATTTTTCTTTCATTAGTTTTACAACATGGGCCTACTTTGTGGACTTGTATATTTAATGAATTGATAACTGTGAATTGACCCCCGACCTCTGTCTCTTGTGTGTTCAGTTTAAGGTGCGTGTTCTCAGTCAGCTGGTATCCACGCTGAGCGCTCACATGCCTGAGAAGGTTCCAGAAGACACCAGCAGCATCCTGCGTTCTCCGATGCCTGGCTCCGTGGTCGCCGTGTCTGTCAAACCTGGAGACGTGGTAAGAACGTACATGTTACATAGATCCGAGACACTGGTACGTAGAGCATCCTGAACAGAGCGGTAGCGTCATGCCTGGTACGTACAGCATCCTGAACAGAGCGGTAGCATCATGCCTGGTACACAGAGCATCCTGAACAGAGCATCCTGAACAGAGCGGTAGCGTCATGCCTGGATCTGTGGTGACTTTGTGGTGTCTGTCAAGCCTGGAGATGATGTGGAGGACATGTTACATGTTACATACATGTTGTTGCTGGATATTAGTTGTTACATACATGTTGTTGCTGGATATTAGTTGTTACATGTTACATACATGTTGCTGCTGGACATGAGTTGTTACATGTTACATACATGTTGTTGCTGGATATTAGTTGTTACATGTTACATATATGTTGCTGGATATTAGTTGTTACATGTTACATACATGTTGTTGCTGGATATTAGTTGTTACATGTTACATACATGTTGTTGCTGGATATTAGTTGTTACATACATGTTGCTGGATATTAGTTGTTACATGTTACACACATGTTGCTGGATATTAGTTGTTACATGTTACATACATGTTGCTGGACATTAGTTGTTACATACATGTTGTTGCTGGATATTAGTTGTTACATACATGTTGTTGCTGGATATTAGTTGTTACATACATGTTGCTGGATATTAGTTGTTACATGTTACACACATGTTGCTGGATATTAGTTGTTACATGTTACATACATGTTGCTGGACATTAGTTGTTACATACATGTTGTTGCTTGATATTAGTTTCACCTCCTCATCCATCAATGATTTAACCTTGTAAATCAGCACTCAATGATGGAGATGGAATGCTGGTTTATCAATATTGCATGTGGCGTCTGGCGCCAGTTAATGCATCTGTCTGTCTGTCTGTCTGTCTGTCTGTGTGGAGTGAGTCAATGCATCTGTCTGTCTGTCTGTGTGGAGTGAGTCATGCTATAGACGCTACATCATTGTATGTAGTAATGATGTAGTGTTGTTCCCCAGGTGGCTGAAGGCCAGGAGATCTGTGTGATCGAGGCCATGAAGATGCAGAACAGCTTGATTGCTGCTAAAGCTGCCAAGGTCAGGCCAATGGACACCCTCCCCCGCCATAACACCAACCTACACTACAACACATTACCACACCTCCCATTACACTAACCTACACTACAACACATCACCACCCCCCCCCCCCCCCCCCATTACACTAACCTACAGTACTACATTACCTCACACTACAACACATTACCCCACACGCACTGAATTACTTTCCTCATCACCACAGTCAGACGGCTAGTTTCTATGACAACAGACCTTTCTGTGGTTCCCTCCCAGGTGAAGAGTGTCCACTGTAAAGCAGGAGAGACGGTTGGAGAGGGAGACCTTCTGGTCCAACTGGAGTAGGATCTAACCTACGACCTCTAACCTCTGCCCTCCCACCTCTGACCTCGCTCGTCAGGGATTGGCTTCGAAGTCCGGTTGAAGGAATTCTGGGACAAAGGAATGAACAGGATACTAGTAGACTAGATGGACCGTTCCCCAGTCTGTCCTTGTTGTTTTGTTCTGATGTTTTGGTCTTCCTGTGGTACTAGTAGGCTACACTCTCCAGTATTGGCTCCTGGGATTCGCTCGTTCTAGGAATTTTCCTCTGAAAAAAACTGAAAAACAAGATGGACGCCGTGGACCTGTTTTAGTGCCTTCAGCCTCTGAAAAGAGGATTGTCCTGTTAAATATGATGAATACTGTATCTTAGCTACATGTCACTAATCATGTGTAATGTTCTTCCTCACCAGCCTGGTCTCAGATCTGTTTGTGCCATTTTGCCAGGACGTCTGGGACCAGGCTAGCGCCTCTCATTTCAACGTAATGAAACACTTGTGTATCAGAGTTTAGAAACCTGGTTATAGTAAAACGCTACTCTCTTAGGTGGAGTTACGTTTGCCTTTTTTAAAGGATATGTCTCAACCCCAATTTCAGCCTTTGTCCAACCCCTTGACATTGTTAAGAAAACAATGCATTCAGGTGAGAAGTTGTGGATGGGGGGGGGACTTGCTCATAAATATTCATTTTGGGGGTGGGTTAATGTAGTTGTATCTGATCCCAACACTCTCTCACTGGGGGGGGACTTGCTCATAAATATTCATTTTGGGGGTGGGTTAATGTAGTTGTACCTGATCCCAACACTCTCTCACTGGGGAGGACTTGCTCATAAATATTCATTTTGGGGGTGGGTAAATGTAGTTGTATCTGATCCCAACACTCTCTCACTGGGGGGGGACTTGCTCATAAATATTCATTTTGGGGGTGGGTTAATGTAGTTGTACCTGATCCCAAACCTCTCTCACTGGGGGGGACTTGCTCATAAATATTCATTTTGGGGGTGGGTAAATGTAGTTGTATCTGATCCCAACACTCTCTCACTGGGGGGGACTTGCTCATAAATATTCATTTTGGGGGTGGGTAAATGTAGTTGTACCTGATCCCAACACTCTCTCCCTGACCAGAAGTCCACTGACACGCTCTGATAATAAAATGATGTGCATCGCGAACAAATACGGCTCTGGAAAGTTAGCTCACAGTTGTTATGTGCTGACTTCCTGACATCTATTGCCACTTGCAGTGTAAGTTCGAATCCCTTATTGGGGGGGGGGGGGGGGGGGATAGTTGAAATGTGGACTCATATTTACTGCGGTATTGTGTTGGGAGGAAAGGGCAGTCATCACCTTGTAAATGAAGGGGCTCAACTCAATCCAAACCACATTGCAGTATTTACACAGTATCTCTTTTTTCCAATGGTCAAATTAACACACACTGGTCTTGGGTACTGTATGAAAACCTACTACTACTACCAGGGCGACCCCTCTCACAGGTATGCTTTCACTTTTCAGAATTAGAAGTGTGTGTGTGTGGTCACGGGATGAATATATGAAATAAAGGATTTGAAGAAAAAAAATCAATCTTCCCCAGTTGGGATTAGAACTCACAACCATTGAACTATGGAGCCAACTGTAGCAGACTGCTCCACCAATCAGTCAAGTTAACATGACCACTGTCATCTATTTCTTGTTACGATGGATGTAGCTACGAATACAGTTGAAGTGGGAAGTTTACACACACCTTCAGCCAAATACATTCTAACTCAGATTTTCACAATTCGTGACATTGAATCCTAGTAAAAATTCCCTGTTTTTGGTCAGTTAGGATCACCACTTTATTTTAAGAATGTGAAATGTCAGAATAATAGTAGAGAGAAGGATTTATTTCAGCTTTTATTTCTTTCATCACATTCTCAGTGGGTCAGAAGTTTACATACACTCAATTAGTATTTGGTAGCATTGCCTTTAAATTGTTTAACTTGGGTCAAACGTTTCAGGTAGCCTTCCACAAGTTGGATTAATTTTTGCCCATTCCTCCTGACAGAGCTGGTGTAACTGAGTCAGGTTTGTAGGCCTCTTTGCTCAAACAAGCTTTTTCAGTTCTGCCCACACATTTTCTATGGGATTGAGGTCAGGGCTTTGTGATGGCCACTCCAATACCTTGACTTTGTTGTCCTTAAGCCATTTTCCCACAACTTTGGAAGTATGCTTGGAGTTATTGTCCCTTTGGAAGACCCATTTGTGACCAAGCTTTAACTTCCTGACTGATGTCTGGAGATGTTGCTTCAATATATCCACATAACTTTCCTCCCTCGTGATGCCATTTATTTTGTGAAGTGCACCAGTCCCTCCTGCAGCAAAGCACCTCCACAACATGATGCTGCCACCCCCGTGCTTCACGGTTGGGATGGTGTTCTTCGGCTTGCAAGCATCCCCCTTTTTCCTCCAAACATAACGATGATCATTATGGCCAAACAGTTCTATTTTTGTTTCATCAGACCAGAGGACATTTCTCCAGAAAGTACGATCTTTGTCCCCATGTGCAGTTTCAAACCGTAGTCTGGCTTTTTTTATGGCAGTTTTGGAGCAGTGGCTTCTTCCTTGCTGAGCGGCCTTTCAGGTTATGTCAATATAGGACTCGTTTTACTGTGGATATAGATACTTTTCCTCCAGCATCTTCACAAGGTCCTTTTCTGTTGTTCTGGGATTGATTTGCACTTTTCACACTATAGTACGTTCATCTCTAGGAGACAGAACATGTCTCCTTCCTGAGCGGTATGACGGCTGCGTGGTCCCATGGTGTTTTGAATGTGGTACCATCAGGCGTTTGGAAATTGCTCCCAAGGATGAACCAGACTTGTGGAGGTCTACAATTTCTTTTGATTTCCCCATGATGTCAAGCAAAGAGGCACTGAGTTTGAAGGTAGGCCTTGAAATATATCCACAGGTACACCTCCAACGTACTCAAATGATGTCAATTAGCCTATCAGAAGCTTCTATAGCCATGACATCATTTTCTGGAATTTTCCAAGCTGTTTAAAGGCAGTCAACTTAGTGTATGTAAACTTCTGACCCACTGGAATTGTGATACAGTGAATTATAAGTGAAATAATCTGTCTGTAAACAATTGTTGGAAAAATTAATTGTGTCATGCACAAAGTAGAAGTCCTAACCGACTTGCCAAAACTATAGTTTGTTAACAAGACATTTGTGGAGTGGTTGGTAAACAAGTTTTAATGACTCCAACCTAAGTGTATGTAAACATCCGACTTCAACTATACATACGTATCATTTTGTATTTTTTCTTGGTATACCAGATTGATGTGTTTGAAACGGTAAGCTAAAACGTTGAATTTGGTCATGTGCGGGTATGTGCCTTCACTGCCTTTTGTATGTTGTGTAGCGTCAGTATTCAAGGAAGCATCATGCTAAATATACTGGCCCACTCCACAACCTGCATCTAGAAGGGAGTGGATTTCATACTGAACCCCTCCCTTTGATGACGTAGGGGCGCCTCTACATCACCATGTCGATGGTAGAGTTGAACCACTTGGGACAAGGAGCTAGATTTATTACTGAAAGACCTGAATATATCACTTTTGCAAAAAACTGTCAAAATGAAGACCAGGGTTGATGTGTTTCACTATAACTAAGCCTAAAACATCCTGGGTTTTGTCTTGAAAGTTACTCTTTAAATACTGTAGGGACTGGTAGAGGGACTGGGCGTACTGTGGGGACTGGTAGAGGGGCTGGACGTACTGTGGGGACTGGTAGAGGGGTTGGACGTACTGTAGGGACTGGTAGAGGGGCTGGACGTACTGTGGGGACTGGTAGAGGGGTTGGACGTACTGTGGGGACTGGTAGAGGGGTTGGACGTACTGTGGGGACTGGTAGAGGGGCTGGGCGTACTGTGGGGACTGGTAGAGGGGTTGGACGTACTGTGGGGACTGGTAGAGGGGTTGGACGTACTGTGGGGACTGGTAGAGGGGCTGGGCGTACTGTGGGGACTGGTAGAGGGATGGACGTACTGTAGGGACTGGTAGAGGGGTTGGACGTACTGTAGGGACTGGTAGAGGGGCTGGACGTACTGTAGGGACTGGTAGAGGGGCTGGACGTACTGTGGGGACTGGTAGAGGGGCTGGACGTACTGTGGGGACTGGTAGAGGGGTTGGACGTACTGTAGGGACTGGTAGAGGGGTTGGACGTACTGTGGGGACTGGTAGAGGGGTTGGAAGTACTGTGGGGACTGGTAGAGGGGCTGGAAGTACTGTAGGGATTGGTAGAGGGGTTGGACGTACTGTGGGGACTGGTAGAGGGGCTGGACGTACTGTAGGGATTGGTAGAGGGGTTGGACGTACTGTGGGGACTGGTAGAGGGGTTGGAAGTACTGTGGGGACTGGTAGAGGGGCTGGAAGTACTGTGGGGACTGGTAGAGGGGCTGGACGTACTGTAGGGATTGGTAGAGGGGTTGGACGTACTATGGGGACTGGTAGAGGGGTTGACGTACTGTAGGGACTGGTAGAGGGGCTGGATGTATCGATCTCTCTCTCCACACACTCGCTCTCCCTCATCCACCCCAGTGGGTCTTATAGATCTGTTTTGGTTCTATATTGCCTGTGCTTATGTCCCAAATGGCACTCTATGGGCCCTGGTCAAAAGTAGTGCACTTCATAGGATGCTGCTTGTCAGCGTGTGGTGCTTCCATCCCATACTGAGGACGCTACATGTACTGTAATGGTGAAACCCCCGACCAGGACAGCACCTATGGTTCTGTGACATCATCATTACCCAGGGGTTCCTCTAGAGGAAAGCCTACCTATTATATATCGTGTGCATTGTGTCGCCTGTAGAGACTTGATTTGCTTTAGAGTGTAAAATGTGTATTTTATCTGATTCACCTAGCCTGAGTCCCAGATCTGTTTTGTGCTGTAAAGCCAACTCCTATTGGCATCATGTCATGTGTAGTTGACTAAACAGATCTGGGACTCAGTCTACTGGTGACCTCCTGTTGAAGGCAGAACAGCTTGAGACGGCCCTGGCCCAAAGTAGTCCACTATACAAGGAGTAGATTGGCTGCTCGGTGTCCAAGTTCAAAGATCAGGACTCGCAGTACAGCAGAGCTCTGAATGAGACGCCAGGCTTTAAGGAATGTAGACCTACACCTCTAAATCATGATGTGTTTCTACTTGCTGTTTGGAGCTCATTTTGGAACGATGTTGAACGACACGGTCTGACTCAGATGTACCCAAGCTGAACCACAGAATACAATTCATTGTTTTACATACAGTGCCTTGCGAAAGTATTCGGCCCCCTTGAACTTTGCGACCTTTTGCCACATTTCAGGCTTCAAACATAAAGATATAAAACTGTATTTTTTTGTGAAGAATCAACAACAAGTGGGACACAATCATGAAGTGGAACGACATTTATTGGATATTTCAAACTTTTTTAACAAATCAAAAACTGAAAAATTGGGCGTGCAAAATTATTCAGCCCCTTTACTTTCAGTGCAGCAAACTCTCTCCAGAAGTTCAGTGAGGATCTCTGAATGATCCAATGTTGACCTAAATGACTAATGATGATAAATACAATCCACCTGTGTGTAATCAAGTCTCCGTATAAATGCACCTGCACTGTGATAGTCTCAGAGGTCCGTTAAAAGCGCAGAGAGCATCATGAAGAATAAGGAACACACCAGGCAGGTCCGAGATACTGTTGTGAAGAAGTTTAAAGCCGGATTTGGATACAAAAAGATTTCCCAAGCTTTAAACATCCCAAGGAGCACTGTGCAAGCAATAATATTGAAATGGAAGGAGTATCAGACCACTGCAAATCTACCAAGACCTGGACGTCCCTCTAAACTTTCAGCTCATACAAGGAGAAGACTGATCAGAGATGCAGCCAAGAGGCCCATGATCACTCTGGATGAACTGCAGAGATCTACAGCTGAGGTGGGAGACTCTGTCCATAGGACAACAATCAGTTGTATATTGCACAAATCTGGCCTTTATGGAAGAGTGGCAAGAAGAAAGCCATTTCTTAAAGATATCCATAAAAAGTGTTGTTTAAAGTTTGCCACAAGCCACCTGGGAGACACACCAAACATGTGGAAGCAGGTGCTCTGGTCAGATGAAACCAAAATGGAACTTTTTGGCAACAATGCAAAATGTTATGTTTGGCGTAAAAGCAACACAGCTGAACACACCATCCCCACTGTCAAACATGGTGGTGGCAGCATCATGGTTTGGGCCTGCTTTTCTTCAGCAGGGACAGGGAAGATGGTTAAAATTGATGGGAAGATGGATGGAGCCAAATACAGGACCATTCTGGAAGAAAACCTGGTGGAGTCTGCAAAAGACCTGAGACTGGGACGGAGATTTGTCTTCCAACAAGACAATGATCCAAAACATAAAGCAAAATCTACAATGGAATGGTTCAAAAATGAACATATCCAGGTGTTAGAATGGCCAAGTCAAAGTCCAGACCTGAATCCAATCGAGAATCTGTGGAAAGAACTGAAAACTGCTGTTCACAAATGCTCTCCATCCAACCTCACTGAGCTCGAGCTGTTTTGCAAGGAGGAATGGGAAAAAATGTCAGTCTCTCGATGTGCAAAACTGATAGACATACCCCAAGCGACTTACAGCTGTAATCTCAGCAAAAGGTGGCGCTACAAAGTATTAACTTAAGGGGGCTGAATAATTTTGCACGCCCAATTTTTCAGTTTTTGATTTGTTAAAAAAGTTTGAAATATCCAATAAATGTCGTTCCACTTCATGATTGTGTCCCACGTGTTGTTGATTCTTCACAAAAAAATACAGTTTTATATCTTTATGTTTGAAGCCTGAAATGTGGCAAAAGGTCGCAAAGTTCAAGGGGGCCAAATACTTTCGCAAGGCACTGTATCAACTGTTTTCTTCAACATATTTCTACTAATCATAAACGAAACATGTCCCCGTGGAACAATGTATTCAGTGACTGAAGGCATGTGGTGTCCTTTTCACAGAGCACTGTGGTTGGCTTAACTCAGGGGTCAGGTAGGTGCTGGGGGGGGGGCATCGTCATGGTTACCAGATGCTCACTGTTTTGATTGGAGGTACTTCACTCAGAACCAAAAACATCAGGAGGCATCTGAAAAGCAGTCTCTTCGCTCGTTATGTTCCATTCAAACAACACCCTCTGCTGCTCTTCAGTTTTCACTCCAACAACACCCTCTGCTGCTCTTCAGTTTTCACTCCAACAACACCCTCTGCTGCTCTTCAGTTTTCACTCCAACAACACCCTCTGCTGCTCCTCAGTTTTCACTCCAACAACACCCTCTGCTGCTCTTCAGTTTTCACTCCAACAACACCCTCTGCTGCTCCTCAGTTTTCACCCTAACAACACCCTCTGCTGCTCTTCAGTTTTCACCCTAACAACACCCTCTGCTGCTCCTCAGTTTTCACTCCAACAACACCCTCTGCTGCTCCTCAGTTTTCACCCTAACACCCTCTGCTGCTCTTCAGTTTTCACCCTAACAACACCCTCTGCTGCTCTTCAGTTTTCACCCTAACAACACCCTCTGCTGCTCTTCAGTTTTCACCCTAACAACACCCTCTGCTGCTCTTCAGTTTTCACCCTAACAACACCCTCTGCTGCTCTTCAGTTTTCACTCAGGCTACTTGCTGCTCTTCAGTTTTCTCTCAGGCTACTTGCTGCTCTTCAGTTTTCACCCTAACAACACCCTCTGCTGCTCTTCAGTTTTCACCCTAACAACACCCTCTGCTGCTCCTCAGTTTTCACTCCAACAACACCCTCTGCTGCTCCTCAGTTTTCACCCTAACAACACCCTCTGCTGCTCTTCAGTTTTCACTCCAACAACACCCTCTGCTGCTCCTCAGTTTTCACTCCAACAACACCCTCTGCTGCTCTTCAGTTTTCACTCCAACAACACCCTCTGCTGCTCTTCAGTTTTCACTCCAACAACACCCTCTGCTGCTCTTCAGTTTTCACTCCAACAACACCCTGTTCTGCTCTTCAGTTTTCACTCCAACAACACCCTCTGCTGCTCTTCAGTTTTCACTCCAACAACACCCTCTGCTGCTCCTCGGTTTTCACTCCAACAACACCCTCTGCTGCTCTTCAGTTTTCACTCCAACAACACCCTCTGCTGCTCTTCAGTTTTCACTCCAACAACACCCTGTTCTGCTCTTCAGTTTTCACTCCAACAACACCCCCTGCTGCTCCTCAGTTTTCACTCCAACAACACCCTCTGCTGCTCCTCAGTTTTCACTCCAACAACACCCTCTGCTGCTCCTCAGTTTTCACTCCAACAACACCCTCTGCTGCTCTTCAGTTTTCACTCAGGCTACTTGCTGCTCTTCAGTTTTCACTCAGGCTACTTGCTGCTCTTCAGTTTTCACCCTAACAACACCCTCTGCTGCTCTTCAGTTTTCACTCAGGCTACTTGCTGCTCTTCAGTTTTCACCCTAACAACACCCTCTGCTGCTCTTCAGTTTTCACCCTAACAACACCCTCTGCTGCTCTTCAGTTTTCACCCTAACAACACCCTCTGCTGCTCTTCAGTTTTCACTCAGGCTACTTGCTGCACTTCAGTTTTCTCTCAGGCTACTTGCTGTCACACATGAAGCCCTTTTACTGCCATCGGTGGTGTTTTCAAAGATCATATGGATTCACTTCTCATAGAGATGCCAACGTGTACTAAAATTGATGGACCTGACAGGAGAGACAGGTTTTGAGTCAAATCCATTTCAACCTGCTCACTGTGTTCTACTAGACACACATCATGATTTAACCTTTGTGTTTATCATGCTGGGAAGATGTTAAGCTGTTTTATAAATGACTCTGGGAAGATGTAAAGCTGTTTATAAATGACTCTGGGAAGATGTAAAGCTGTTTTATAAATGACTCTGGGAGATGTAAAGCTGTTTATAAATTACTCTGGGAAGATGTAAAGCTGTTTATAAATGACTCTGGGGAGATGTAAAGCTGTTTAAATGACTCTGGGAGATGTAAAGCTGTTTATAAATGACTCTGGGAGATGTAAAGCTGTTTATAAATGACTCTGGGAGATGTAAAGCTGTTTTATAAATGACTCTGGGAGATGTAAAGCTGTTTATAAATGACTCTGGGAAGATGTAAAGCTGTATATAAATGACTCTGGGAAGATGTAAAGCTGTTTATAAATGACTCTGGGAAGATGTAAAGCTGTTTATAAATGACTCTGGGAAGATGTAAAGCTGTTTATAAATGACTCTGGGAAGATGTAAAGCTGTTTATAAATGACTCTGGGAAGACGTAAAGCTGTATATAAATGACTCTGGGAAGATGTAAAGCTGTTTATAAATGACTCTGGGAAGATGTAAAGCTGTTTATAAATGACTCTGGGAAGATGTAAAGCTGTTTTATAAATGACTCTGGGAAGATGTAAAGCTGTTTTATAAATGACTCTGGGAAGATGTAAAGCTGTTTTATAAATGACTCTGGGAAGATGTAAAGCTGTTTTATAAATGACTCTGGGAAGATGTAAAGCTGTTTATAAATGACTCTGGGAAGATGTAAAGCTGTTTATAAATGACTCTGGGAAGATGTAAAGCTGTTTTATAAATGACTCTGGGAAGATGTAAAGCTGTTTATAAATGACTCTGGGAAGATGTAAAGCTGTTTATAAATGACTCTGGGAAGATGTAAAGCTGTTTATAAATGACTCTGGGAAGACGTAAAGCTGTATATAAATGACTCTGGGAAGATGTAAAGCTGTTTATAAATGACTCTGGGAAGATGTAAAGCTGTTTATAAATGACTCTGGGAAGATGTAAAGCTGTCTGTGATGCCTCTGCCATGTCTCAGAGTTGACAGGAAGGAATCCTATTCCAATATGAATAATTCAACTGTTAATGCATTACCACATACTTTAGGCCACTCCAAACTAACCACGGGTCAGTGGCGTACTATTCAAGCTCTTCAGAAGGAGACGGCTTGTGTTTTGTATTGAAACTTGATCTCAGCCTGCATCCCAAATAGCAACCTGGGCCCTGGTCAAAACTAGTGGACTGCACAGGGAACATCAGGTTCTGGTCCAAAGTAGTGCACTATGTAGGGTATAGGGTGCCATTTGGGATGCATTCTGAATTGTCATTGTGAACAGCTAATGTAAGAAGGTATTAGTGTTATGGACTGTCACTGTTCTGAACTGTGCTCCTGTCTGTCATCATAGTAATTAGAAAGGTCTATTTATCCCGACTGTGAGAACTGCAGCTTCCTCAGGCTACATAGTAGATCACATCAGATCAGTGCCATCTATCACAGCTCCCTCTAAGCAGAGTCCTATATATATAGAGAGAAATGGCTCTGCCTCACACATCCTTCCTGCTACATCAGACCACCACACACAGATCTGGAAATCTTGTTTTATTACATCAAGGCTGT
The DNA here is from genome assembly GCF_057628025.1 of Oncorhynchus mykiss. Lineage (NCBI taxonomy): Eukaryota > Metazoa > Chordata > Actinopteri > Salmoniformes > Salmonidae > Oncorhynchus > Oncorhynchus mykiss. The sequence continues at coordinate 13,891,218 of NC_143039.1, forward strand.
CAAAACACAGGAAACTGGCAAATCTCTCCCTCTCTCTTGCCCTCCACCTCTCCATCCTCACCCCCTGTCCATCGTCTCCCCCTCACCCATACTCTACCCCTCACCCACACTCTCCCCCTCACCCACACTCTCCCCTCACCCACACTCTCCCCTCACCCACACTCTATCCCTCACCCACACTCTATCCCTCACCCACACTCTATCCCTCACCCACACTCTACCCCTCACCCACACTCTCCCCCTCATCCACACTCTCCCCCTCACCACTCTACCCCTCACCCACACTCTACCCTTCACCCACACTCTAACCCTCACCCACACTCTACCCCTCACCCACACTCTATCCCTCACCTACACTCTATCCCTCACCCACACTCTATCCCTCACCCACACTCTATCCCTCACCCACATTCTATCCCTCACCCACACTCTATCCCTCACCCACATGCTATCCCTCACCCACACTCTACCCCTCACCCACACTCTATCCCTCACCCACACTCTATCCCTCACCCACACTCTATCCCTCACCCACACTCTATCCCTCACCCACACTCTATCCCTCACCCACACTCTACCCATCACCCACACTCTCCCCCTCATCCACACTCTCCCCCTCACCACTCTACCCCTCACCCACACTCTACCCCTCACCCACACTCTAACCCTCACCCACACTCTACCCCTCACCCACACTCTACCCCTCACCCACACTCTATCCCTCACCCACACTCTATCCCTCACCCACACTCTATCCCTCACCCACATTCTATCCCTCACCCACACTCTATCCCTCACCCACACTCTATCCCTCACCCACATTCTATCCCTCACCCACAGTCTACCCCTCACCCACACTCTACCCCTCACCCACACTCTATCCCTCACCCACACTCTATCCCTCACCCACACTCTACCCCTCACCCACACTCTATCCCTCACCCACACTCTACCCCTCACCCACACTCTACCCCTCACCCACACTCTACCCCTCGCTCCTTCATCTTTCTGTCCCAGGCAGCATTGAGTAACTTCATGTACATTTCTGTAAAGCAGCAGCAACATCTCCCAGTCCTCCATTCAAACTCCCAAAATGAGGCCACACACCCCTCTCTCTCTTATGTTGGTTGTTGTAACGTAACAAAGTTAGGCCTCAGTTGAAGCCTCAGACCGTAGTGACTCTCATGACCAGCTCCCGGCTGCTGTTGCTGGGCTGTGGAAGCTGGGGATGGACTTGAGTGGGGCGGGGCTCCTGCTGCGTTGTCCAGAGGTGCTGGGTGAGCAGGTGGAGGATGTTGTACGCACAGTGGTGGTCTGGCAGGGATGGTGGCCCCTGCTCCGACATTGAGTCCTGCGTTGTCACCGTCGTCAGGCTGGCGGTTGCGGCTGTGGTCACAGTGTAGCCAGGCGCGGAGGCGGCCACCGCGGCCATGAGGGAGGAGGTGGAGGGGGAGACCATGTCATCCCCCGGCTCTGCCCCGGGAGGAGCACTCGTCCTGGGGTTGGGCAGGGCCAGGTGCCTGGGCGTGAGCCTGGATCTCTGGTGGTCCTCAGTGTCTTTGATTTTGTCGTAGTTGAGCACCTTCCACTGTTGGTTCACTGCCTGCCAGCGGTTAAAGATCCTGAACACTGAGGGGCCTTCATGGACGATCAGCGCTTGAACGAGAGAGAAGAAGAGGGGGAGGTTGTCAGTTACACATGAATACATCCTGAATCCAACATGTTGGTAGTGTTGGTTAATCACACAGTGAGTCCTCCAGAGCTCTGTCTGGGGAGTCATATATGTCCCACCTCAAGTGTCCTGATTGGAGAAGAGGGAATGAAGGAAGAGGAGAGGAGGAGGGAGGTGTATTCCATAGGGGACTATGTTGCAAACAACTAGAATCCCCTGGCTTGTGTATCTTTTCCCCCCAATAAATCAACCAAGGAAGAAGAAGAAGAGGAGGAGGAGGAGGAGGAGTTCCTCTGTGTGCCGGCCTCACCGATGCAGACGAGGTCCATGAATCCGTACATGGCGTAGCAGATCTGGAAGAGCAGGTCCTGGCGCTGCCACTTGGCCGAGGGGCTGAGGGACGACCACACCAGCCAGGAGATAGAGGACATGAGGAACAGGCTGCCCAGCACGGCTGCTGCTATCTGGACCTTCTCTATCACTGTCAGAGAGATGGCCTGCCACTGGAGGGAGGGAGGGAGGAGGGATGGGGAGGAGGGAGGAGGGATGGGGAGGAGGGAGAGGGAGGGGGAGGAGGGATGGGGAGGAGGGAGAGGGAGGGGGAGGAGGGAAGGGGAGGGAGAGAGGGGGAGAGAGAGGGAGGGGGAGAGAGGAGGGATAGGGAGGAGGGATGGGGAGGAGGGAGGGAGGGAGGGGGAGAGAAGGGAGGGGGGGAGGATGGAGGAGGGAGGGGGAGAGAGAGGGAGGAAGAGAGAGATCATCATCCCATACTATTCATACACACTATACACTAGTATTAACCCTCTCTCTCTCTCTGCAGTGCTGTGTGATATACACCCAATTAGAACTCTCCTCTTCATCCCCTAAAACCCTCCCCCCTGACTCAAGTCCAAGAGCTGGCGAGTCCCATCACAGCTGTCCCTACCTGGAGCGGGTTATTGGTGCTGATCGCTACCACGTGATACTTGTAGTAGCAGAGCTCACAGCTCCAGGAGCCCCTCTCACTGATCCACTTGATGAGGCAGGGCTCATGGGTGCAGCGGACAGACCCACTGCAGCGACACGGGCTCAGCAGCTCCCCCTGTGGGACACAAAGGAAAATGCTGCTATTGGTTTGTCTTACAGTGAGCCAGCTGAGTGTCGGCCAGGGTGCTGACCAGTGATTTACATATCCACTAGATGAACAACAGGGGGCGCTGTATTGAAGCCATCGCCCCTCCATCTTGACACTCCGACACCGGTGTCAAAAATATTTTGGAATCTAAAGAAATGCATGTATTAACGTCTACATTAGATGTAGCCATGTTTACTCTATCACAGCCTTAATGCAGACTTTTAAATGATATTATGTGAGATAAACATATCATATATGAAAACATTTTCCTTCAAATATATATTTGTTACATTACTAATGTTACTGTCCACACTAAAACAAAAAATTCTTATATACATGTCATTTTGTCCTTGAAACATTTCATTGAAATACTGTAGAATTCCATTCATTCTTATGGACGTCTGTTCCTACTGGGGAGCACCAATATGGCCGACACATGGCTTCAAAGCCTCTCATTGGCCAATACGTAGCATCAGCAATCCAGGGTTTATGTACATAATTGGCGCTGCCACAGGGTTAATCTGGCACCATATTCTCTATATAGTGCATCACTTTTAGCCAGAGCAGGAGTAGTGCACAATGTAGAGAATAGGGAGACACATTATCTCTACATGTCCTGTGCACCACAGCTCTGGAGAACAGTCGATCTGGAGCCTTGTCTCTAGAGTTACCAGTAACGTGCCCTTCAGTTCTGCACCTACATGTCCTGTGCACCCCAGCTCTGGAGAACAGTCGATCTGGAGCCTTGTCTCTAGAGTTACCAGTAACGTGCCCTTCAGTTCTGCACCTACATGTCCCCACTGACTCTGTATCTGTCACAGTGTGGATTCTACAGCGTGTTTCCTCCAGACAGATAGACAGGGCTGTGGTTTCTGCTTTCTTACCTCCCAAAGCTCATGTAATCTGTTTGAACAGAGACCTCCTCAGAGATGAATCCTTAACGCTCTTATCTTGTTATGTGTGAAAGTTTGTGTGTGTAGTGCGTGTGTGTGAGCGTGTGTGATTCTCACATCAGTGCGTTCTACCGTGAACTTGTCATTTATAATCCTCTCAGAGAGAGTGATAGAGATTTATCAGCTCAGTGAGAGAAAGTGAGAGAGAGTGAGATGACACGTTAGTGTGTGACACTCATTAAAAAGTGTATTTTTATCATCAGTGTTACCAATATAATGTATTTATTCTGGTTCCAGACATCTCACAGCTACCATGGTTATCATGACCAGGTCACATCCTCTCTGGTTCCAGACATCTCACAGCTACCATGGTTATCATGACCAGGCCACATCCTCTCTGGTTCCAGACATCTCACAGCTACCATGGTTATCATGACCAGGCCACATCCTCTCTGGTTCCAGACATCTCACAGCTACCATGGTTATCATGACCAGGCCACATCCTCTCTGGTTCCAGACATCTCACAGCTACCATGGTTATCATGACCAGGCCACATCCTCTCTGGTTCCAGACATCTCACAGCTACCATGGTTATCATGACCAGGCCACATCCTCTCTGGTTCCAGACATCTCACAGCTACCATGGTTATCATGACCAGGCCACAGCCTCTCTGGTTCCAGACATCTCACAGCTACCATGGTTATCATGACCAGGTCACATCCTCTCTGGTTCCAGACATCTCACAGCTACCATGGTTATCATGACCAGGCCACATCCTCTCTGGTTCCAGACATCTCACAGCTACCATGGTTATCATGACCAGGCCACATCCTCTCTGGTTCCAGACATCTCACAGCTACCATGGTTATCATGACCAGGCCACATCCTCTCTGGTTCCAGACATCTCACAGCTACCATGGTTATCATGACCAGGCCACATCCTCTCTGGTTCCAGACATCTCACAGCTACCATGGTTATCATGACCAGGCCACATCCTCTCTGGTTCCAGACATCTCACAGCTACCATGGTTATCATGACCAGGCCACATCCTCTCTGGTTCCAGACATCTCACAGCTACCATGGTTATCATGACCAGGTCACATCCTCTCTGGTTCCAGACATCTCACAGCTACCATGGTTATCATGACCAGGCCACATCCTCTCTGGTTCCAGACATCTCACAGCTACCATGGTTATCATGACCAGGCCACATCCTCTCTGGTTCCAGACATCTCACAGCTACCATGGTTATCATGACCAGGCCACATCCTCTCTGGTTCCAGACATCTCACAGCTACCATGGTTATCATGACCAGGCCACATCCTCTCTGGTTCCAGACATCTCACAGCTACCATGGTTATCATGACCAGGCCACATCCTCTCTGGTTCCAGACATTTCACAGCTACCATGGTTATCATGACCAGGCTACATCCTCTCTGGTTCCAGACATCTCACAGCTACCATGGTTATCATGACCAGGCCACATCCTCTCTGGTTCCAGACATCTCACAGCTACCATGGTTATCATGACCAGGCCACATCCTCTCTGGTTCCAGACATCTCACAGCTACCATGGTTATCATGACCAGGCCACATCCTCTCTGGTTCCAGACATCTCACAGCTACCATGGTTATCATGACCAGGCCACATCCTCTCTGGTTCCAGACATCTCACAGCTACCATGGTTATCATGACCAGGCCACATCCTCTCTGGTTCCAGACATTTCACAGCTACCATGGTTATCATGACCAGGCCACATCCTCTCTGGTTCCATACATCTCACAGCTACTATGGTTATCATGACCAGGCCACATCCTCTCTGGTTCCAGACATCTCACAGCTACCATGGTTATCATGACCAGGCCACATCCTCTCTGGTTCTAGACATCTCACAGCTACCATGGTAATCATGACCAGGCCACATCCTCTCTGGTTCCAGACATCTCACAGCTACCATGGTTATCATGACCAGGCCACATCCTCTCTGGTTCCAGACATCTCACAGCTACCATGGTTATCATGACCAGGCCAAATCCTCTCTGGTTCCAGACATCTCACAGCTACCATGGTTATCATGACCAGGCCACATCCTCTCTGGTTCCAGACATCTCACAGCTACCATGGTTATCATGACCAGGCCACATCCTCTCTGGTTCCAGACATCTCACAGCTACCATGGTTATCATGACCAGGCCACATCCTCTCTGGTTCCAGACATCTCACAGCTACCATGGTTATCATGACCAGGCCACATCCTCTCTGGTTCCAGACATCTCACAGCTACCATGGTTATCATGACCAGGCCACATCCTCTCTGGTTCCAGACATCTCACAGCTACCATGGTTATCATGACCAGGCCACATCCTCTCTGGTTCCAGACATCTCACAGCTACCATGGTTATCATGACCAGGCCACATCCTCTCTGGTTCCAGACATCTCACAGCTACCATGGTTATCATGACCAGGCCACATCCTCTCTGGTTCCAGACATCTCACAGCTACCATGGTTATCATGACCAGGCCACATCCTCTCTGGTTCCAGACATCTCACAGCTACCATGGTTATCATGACCAGGCCACATCCTCTCTGGTTCCAGACATCTCACAGCTACCATGGTTATCATGACCAGGCCACATCCTCTCTGGTTCCAGACATTTCACAGCTACCATGGTTATCATGACCAGGCTACATCCTCTCTGGTTCCAGACATCTCACAGCTACCATGGTTATCATGACCAGGCCACATCCTCTCTGGTTCCAGACATCTCACAGCTACCATGGTTATCATGACCAGGCCACATCCTCTCTGGTTCCAGACATCTCACAGCTACCATGGTTATCATGACCAGGCCACATCCTCTCTGGTTCCAGACATCTCACAGCTACCATGGTTATCATGACCAGGCCACATCCTCTCTGGTTCCAGACATCTCACAGCTACCATGGTTATCATGACCAGGCCACATCCTCTCTGGTTCCAGACATCTCACAGCTACCATGGTTATCATGACCAGGCCACATCCTCTCTGGTTCCAGACATCTCACAGCTACTATGGTTATCATGACCAGGCCACATCCTCTCTGGTTCCAGACATCTCACAGCTACCATGGTTATCATGACCAGGCCACATCCTCTCTGGTTCTAGACATCTCACAGCTACCATGGTAATCATGACCAGGCCACATCCTCTCTGGTTCCAGACATCTCACAGCTACCATGGTTATCATGACCAGGCCACATCCTCTCTGGTTCCAGACATCTCACAGCTACCATGGTTATCATGACCAGGCCAAATCCTCTCTGGTTCCAGACATCTCACAGCTACCATGGTTATCATGACCAGGCCACATCCTCTCTGGTTCCAGACATCTCACAGCTACCATGGTTATCATGACCAGGCCACATCCTCTCTGGTCAGATGAATCCTTCACCAGGATCTTCTCTAATAAGAAGCAGGATCAACTATGTAAAGGGTCAGCAGTGATGGTGGGTAGTCTTGAATCTGCCAGGCTCACCATATCCAGGCTCACCATATCCAGGCTCACCATATCCAGGCTCACCATATCCAGGCTCACCATATCCAGGCTCACCATATCCAGGCTCACCATATCCAGGCCCACCATATCCAGGCTCACCATATCCAGGCTCACCATATCCAGGCTCACCATATCCAGGCTCACCATATCCAGGCTCAAATGTTGTTTTTCCTAAGGACCCATGCAACCTCTTTTATTAGAGAGATACAGACACACAGAGAGAGACACAGAGAGAGACACAGAGAGAGACACAGAGAGAGAGACACAGAGAGAGACACAGAGCGAGAGACACAGAGCGAGAGACACAGAGCGAGAGACACAGCGAGACAGACACAGAGAGAGAGACACAGAGAGAGACACAGAGAGATATGCAGAGAGAGAGACACAGAGAGAGAGACACAGAGAGAGACACAGAGAGAGAGACACACCGAGAGACACAGAGAGAGACACAGACACACAGAGATACGCAGAGAGAGAGAGAGACACAGAGAGAGACACAGAGAGAGACAGAGAGAGAGACAGAGAGAGAGACACAGAGAGAGACACAGAGAGAGAGACACAGAGAGAGACACAGAGAGACACAAAGAGAGACACACAGAGAGACATAGAGAGAGACACAGAGCGAGACACAGAGAGAGAGAGACAGAGAGAGACACAGAGAGACACAAAGAGAGACACACAGAGAGACATAGAGAGAGACAGAGCGAGACACAGAGCGACACACAGAGAGACACAGAGAGGGCGGAAACAGCCTTTCAAGAAGGTCATTCTCTTGCTTTCATGTTTCAGTTGTTAACACAAACACCCAGAAGAGCACTTTTCTAAAGCCAAACATCTATAATGACATCTCTCCTGTTCCTTTCTTCAGAGAAAGACAGGCAATTATCTAGACTCAATTTCACACTATCTATGTAATACAAACAGGTGGATACTACACAATAAAGACATAGAAAAGCTGGCCCTGGCTGGCAGATAAATGTATGTGTGCAGCCTGCTGTCTGGTAGTTAGGCTACAACAACGTGAGTTGAAAAGAGGTCTGAACCGGTACGTTGGTTATCCAACCTAATTCAACCTAAACCGCCCGGGGAACCAACTGTCCTGTACTGTCTGTGACAGGAATCAGAGTAGCAGAGTAGGTTCAACAAGTGTCTGAAACAGGGTTTACATTCAATAACATATTAGACTAGGCTGAGTGAGAGAGGGGGGAGGAGGAGAGAGAGAGGGGGGGGAGAGAGAGAGGGGGGGAGAGAAAGAGGGGGGGAGAGAGAGAGAGGGAGAGAGAGAGAGAGAGGGGGGGAGAGAGAGAGGGGGAGAGAGAGGGGTGAGGAGAGAGAGAGAGGGGGAGGAGAGAGAGTGGGGGGAGAGAGAGAGAAGGGGAGGAGAGAGAGAGAGGGGGGGAGAGAGAGAGAGAAGGGGAGAGAGAGGGGGGAGGAGAGAGAGAAGGGGTGGAGGAGAGAGAGGTCAGGAGGAGAGAGAGGAGGGAGGAGAGAGAGAGGGGGGGAGGAGAGAGAGGAGGGAGGAGAGAGAGAGGGGGGGAGGAGAGAGAGGAGGGAGGAGAGAGAGAGGGGGGGAGGAGAGAGAGGAGGGAGGAGAGAGAGGGGGGTGGGAGAGGAGGGAGGAGAGAGTATGAATGAATAGGAGACCTTTCAGATTGACAGACAGCATCACTGGTTCTCCTGAATGTGTTTTATTTCCTCCTCCTGCTCCCAGACTGAGCCAAAGCTTTAACACACTCTTTATACTGAGGATGCAGCTCAAATGGCACCCTAGGGGCCACCTTATGGGCCCTGGTCTAAAGTAGTGCACTAGATAGCAACTAGGGTGCCATTTGGGACACATATTAATTTATCCTCAGCGCCAAAAAGCTTTCAGCAGCCTGCCACCCAGAGACAGGCTGACTGCAACTACCACTCCAGGCAGTAGTGCTCTATAATGTGATGTCATTTAGAGCAGAGAGAGAGAGAGAGATGCTCTCTAGTGTTCTCCAACGGGCATCATCAGACACTAGACTAGTGTCTACCTAAATGTCAACACAGGGACAGACCATGAGGATGTCTTCATCACTGAGAGACTGGGTGAAGATGGGGCAAATTCAGGGGTCTTCAACTTTTTGTTACGCAAGGACCCCCGCCCAGGCATACAAGTGACCCAGAGACCCCCCACCCAGGCAAACTGGCGACCTAGAGACCCCCGCCCAGGCAAACTGGCGACCCAGAGACCCCCCGCCCAGGCAAACTGGCGACCCATGTTGGCCCTGATGCACCAGCACCTATTCAATCATCAACCCACCTTCACACTGAATTGTCTAGGTGGGCCGGATACTTTGCAGATGGGAGTTCTTCTGAGTCAGGTAATCCAAGGCCATGTGGTCCTAGCTACAGTCCCTGGCCGGATCTCAATATTCTAAAGTGGTGTCCTTTCCCTCTCCTTGGCTCCATCTGATGACGTCAAAGACCAGGACAGGTGGAAAGCAAACACCTGGAACTGGAGATTTTAGGAGAGGAATCCCCTTTAGACTATTGAGATGTACCCTGTGTTACTTGAATCCACTACTTCCCCAGGTCTTCCTCTGTCATGTTCTGTTCCTGTCTCTTCTGTCTAAGACAGGGCTTCCTCTGTCATGTTCTGTCCCTGTATGTTCTGTCTAAGACAGGGCTTCCTCTGTCATGTTCTTTTCCTATCTCTTCTGTCTAAGACAGGTCTTCCTCTGTCATGTTCTTTTCCCTATCTCTTCTGTCTAAGACAGGGCTTCCTCTGTCATGTTCTGTTCCTATCTCTTCTAAGACAGGGCTTCCTCTGTCATGTTCTGTCCCTATCTCTTCTGTCTAAGACAGGGCTTCCTCTGTCATGTTCTGTCCCTATCTCTTCTGTCTAAGACAGGGCTTCCTCTGTCATGTTCTGTCCCTATCTCTTCTAAGACAGGGCTTCCTCTGTAATGTTCTATTCCTATCTCTTCTAAGACAGGGCTTCCTCTGTCATGTTCTGTCCCTATCTCTTCTGTCTAAGACAGGGCTTCCTCTGTCATGTTTTGTCCCTATCTCTTCTGTCTAAGACAGGGCTTCCTCTGTCATGTTCTGTCCCTATCTCTTCTGTCTAAGACAGGGCTTCCTCTGTCATGTTCTGTTCCTATCTCTTCTGTCTAAGACAGGGCTTCCTCTGTCATGTTCTGTCCCTATCTCTTCTGTCTAAGACAGGGCTTCCTCTGTCATGTTCTGTTCCTATCTCTTCTGTCTAAGACAGGGCTTCCTCTGTCATGTTCTGTCCCTATCTCTTCTGTCTAAGACAGGGCTTCCTCTGTCATGTTCTGTTCCTATCTCTTCTAAGACAGGGCTTCCTCTGTCATGTTCTGTCCCTATCTCTTCTGTCTAAGACAGGGCTTCCTCTGTCATGTTCTGTCCCTATCTCTTCTAAGACAGGGCTTCCTCTGTAATGTTCTATTCCTATCTCTTCTAAGACAGGGCTTCCTCTGTCATGTTCTGTCCCTATCTCTTCTGTCTAAGACAGGGCTTCCTCTGTCATGTTTTGTCCCTATCTCTTCTGTCTAAGACAGGGCTTCCTCTGTCATGTTCTGTCCCTATCTCTTCTGTCTAAGACAGGGCTTCCTCTGTCATGTTCTGTCCCTATCTCTTCTGTCTAAGACAGGGCTTCCTCTGTCATGTTCTGTCCCTATCTCTTCTGTCTAAGACAGGGCTTCCTCTGTCATGTTCTGTCCCTATCTCTTCTAAGTCAGGGCTTCCTCTGTTATGTTCTGTTCCTATCTCTTCCAAGACAGGGCTTCCTCTGTCATGTTCTGTTCCTATCTCTTCTAAGACAGGGATTCCTCTGTTATGTTCTGTTCCTATCTCTTCCAAGACAGGGCTTCCTCTGTCATGTTCTGTTCCTATCTCTTCTGTCTAAGACAGGCCTTCCTCTGTCATGTTCTGTTCCTATCTCTTCTGTCTAAGACAGGCCTTCCTCTGTCATGTTCTGTTCCTATCTCTTCTGTCTAAGACAGGGCTTCCTCTGTCATGTTCTGTCCCTATCTCTTCTGTCTAAGACAGGCCTTCTTCTGTCATGTTCTGTTCCTATCTCTTCTAAGACAGGCCCGGCTCTGTGAATTCTAGTACTCCTACCTTTTACATGGCCATGGGAAGTGAGTAAGTTAGAAAATCATTATTTCTGTTCTCAAGCATATAATTGCGCCTGCGTGTTTGGGATCCACAACATGCACAGTGTTGAGAGGGAGGGAGAAAGAGAGAGAAAGAGACAGAGAGAGAGAGAGGATTTTTCAGCCCTTCAGCTCCATGGACAGCGCCATTGTTTTTGAAACACTTTGAAAAACATCCTTGTTAGCAACAATTAGTCATATACAGTCAATGTCTGACCATAGGTCTACCTATATGTCTATTGTCTACCTGTAAGGCCACTCACCTGTTCTGGACCTTGGAAACATATCCTGCACTGGGGAGTCCTAACACCACTGTCTGTGCGACTGTTCTGGGAGAATCTCTCCTCACACTTCTCTTTGGAGCAGTCCTCCTCGGAGCTGCCATAGTCCAGGGGTCCAGTCTGTCCCGTAGCATGCTGCCATTCCTCTGTCGCTTTAGGCTCGTTTGTCCCGGCAGAAGGAGGCTCTCCTGTCGGCGGGCCAGGGGTAGCATAACCATCCGCCTCTGGTGAAGGTGCACTCGCTGCAGAGTTGCTGTTGTCGATGGCAACATCAATGCCGATGCCGGACCCATTGCTGTCCGTGTATTGTCCGTTCATGGAGATGATCACCGATGGCGGAGCCGGGACCGGCGGTCTGAGTAAGAAAACCTTCAGGTCACTGAACAAAACGCAACAGCGGCCTTTGGACATGCCCTGGCGGCGGAGCAGCATCGGTCTCCGGCTCAACAATCCCCAGCACCATACAACCACCCCGAGAGACAACAACATGTGTCTGTTTCTATAGGAGGATACAGGTGTAGATTTCTATTCAGAAACGTGCAGAGCACATGAAGAGAAAAGGAAAAGCTTACTGTTATTTCGTTGAGGATGATCGGAAAGAGGAGTCTCCTCTGTTGTGTGTTTTCCAGTTGGGTTGAATGACATTCTTTCTCTCAACAGCTATTTTCAATTTAGCTCTGAATTCTAAACTCGAATCAGCCGGAATAAATCGAACGAGTTGGTGTGCGCGCACCACCACACATCATTTCTCAGCCTTGTCAGATAACCCTATCGTGCACTAGCCTTGGAGCTCGCTTATGCCTGTAACTAAGTAATTGCTCAGGTTACAGGAAAACCCTGACTACATATCAAACAAATAGACTTACGTGTCTCATATACCTTAGAGAAAACGGGCAGGCACATAGCTGAGCATCTGCCCATTTCATTCCAATGGCATCACAAACCGAATCTTGGGATCAAGACTATACTATTGCGATCGTTTCATTCTTATTATCTAGCCTACTCTCCCGTTGCCCTTTATCAATCCTGTGTTGTAGCCTATCTGGTTCCATTAATCCAACAGCTTTGTTTCTTTACGGCCCTTCTACCAACAATGTCCCATTACATGTTGTAATAACAGTCGCTATGTGGCCAGTGGTCCTTGATATAACCGCCACCCCCCACCCCGTTGACCAGTCGAGCCCTGTTTAAATCGTCCTTTCTCTATACTCTATCCTGATGGATGCTTTAAAGGTTAGGTCCTCGGCTGTAGTCTAATATAGTGTCCACGGTAGTTTGCGTTCGTTGCCTGTCAATTCAACGGTCTGTCTGAGGAGGTTGAGGCTATTCCCACAACAAAAGCCTACAAGATCATTTAGGGATGTCACGAACATGCCCTGGGCTTCGCTTCCACAGAGCCTAGCCTCCTACCGTCATTTTCTCTCACACGGAGCATCCTCTTTACAAGCGGGTAATCCACATATTTTAACGACATAACAGTGTTTTAATTCACCCCAAAACGGTTGGTGTCATGCCTTTGGATCGACAGGAGCAGCGAAACCGGAGAGAAGTGGTTGTTGTGGCCGTTGTCTCTGTGCTTTTGAAATCCATTCGACTCGATGGTTCTTTTCTCGCCGCGGGTTCAGCACCATTAAGGATGGGACAGCTCCCAGGCGCGGGCCCGTCTGGAACACCAGCGTGAGGCAAGAAAGGGGGCGAGCATGGGCTGGCTCGTCTCATCTCGGATAGCAACAAGATAACACTTGGGATGAATGAGATGAAATAATAGATTAAACAAGAATCCCAAACAGATATAGTATTTGACAAAAACAGAATAATGTCAAACCTTGATTACATTGGGATAAGATCACACATCCCATTATTTGCGTGTGGGAAGACTTGGGAACAGATTTAATAAATAAAATAAAAAATACTTTGAGATGATTTTCTGGTGATTTTACAGTCTTTTATGTCCAACAACGAAAATGGTATATCTAAAAAAAATATATATATATTGGGGAACGTAGGCTGTTCACATTTAGCAAACAAGTTGCTTAAACAAATACAAAAGATGTATGTATAGGTCTCAATTGGAGGTGCCTTATCATGCTATATGGGCTGTGGCTGTTGAATAATGCACAGCAGACTATCCCCTATACACTAGGTATTTATATATTCTGGTCTGCCTAGTGTGCTTAGTGCCACACTACAGCCTTCCCTGAACCTGCTGAACCCTGGCAGTAAGTGACAGTACACACACACACACACACACACACACACACACACACACACACACACCAGTAGAGTTGAATTCTCTCCATCTCCTTTCTCTTCAACATGCGTCTGAAGAGACAAGTGAGCCAGTCTGAGTGAGCGTGGCCCAAATGACACCCTATTCCCTATATAGTGCCATTTGGAAAGGTGCCATTTGGGATGCAATCAGAGGAGTGGCCCACTCACTGCTGCAGTTTCCCCCAGGCCCAGGGAAATATGTCACACTGTTGTAGGACTTCCCACCACCACTAGCATTAACCCCAAACAATTTACACTGTTCAAGAAACTTCTCTTAATCGCCCGTGTTCTCTCATCTCTCTCTCACTCTCTCCCATGCTCTCTTTCTCTCTCTCTCTCTCTCTCTCGCTCTCTCTCTCGACAATGCAGAACAATTATGATTCTTTATCAATACTGTATGTTTGACACTGCTTGCAATGGCCAGTGCGGTGTGAGGGTCATCCTATCTGTCATATGACATAAGTCATTGTTACATCACACAATCTGACCTCAGGGTGTAGGCTACTGTCAGTGTGACGTCCTGCTCTGTGATGGAATATGAGTGTCCCTCATCTACTGTAATGTAGCCTGTCAGTATCTCTATCTTTCTGATAACAAAAACAAGGACTTTTAAAGGGGAAATCTGTGATTGGTACATATATTTTTAGACTTCTAAATTAATGATATATTATATACACATTGATTCTTGAAGAATGTAACTTTTAATTGAGCTTAGTTCAACTGTCGTACCCCATCAGAACCCAACATATAAGCTTGTTTTACTCCATTGTTTGTAAACAATGTAATTTTAATCAATGTCAGACTAATGTGCTATCTCCTTTTCTCTCTCTGAGCTGTCTGTGGTGCTGAATGCTGAATCTCTCTCTCCCCCACTGATGCGTGGTTTATGTATATATTTCTGAGGATTATGTGGTAACAATTGGGGCTTTAGAGAAAGAAACACATTATTCTCAAGGAAAGTTATCTTAAAAAGGGGATTATCCCATATTTCCTGCAGATCCTCTGCTAAAACACACACACACACACACACACACACACACACACACATACACACACATGGTACATCCTCTCAGTAAAGCTTACACTGCTAGAGGGACTACTGTTTTCTGTCTGATGTCTTGTCTTACAGTGGGGCTTAAGTCTAGAGAAGTGACAGACTGGCAGGCACAATATCCTAGATTACCCAAACTATACTGTACTGTCCTGTACTTAGAGGCCTATGCGAAGGAAATTGGTGCAGTATAAGACAACAGTAGTACAGTAGCATTTTGCCTGTGTGTATGTGTGTGTGTGAGTGCGTGTCTGTGTGCCTGCCTCTGCGCGTGTGTGCACACAGCACCCGTCTGTATGACCCCTACATAAGCCCCTCTCCGTGCTGGGAACTAGGAGATGAATCAGGCCCCTGAGGAATTCCATCTCTGCCAATTAGTGTTGCTGGTATCACAGCGTCTAGCATGAAACACTAGCTTGCAGCCAGAACCTAATGACCAGGGTTGGTATAAAAAGAGCACATGAATGATACAGTGATCAGGCCTCTTTACTTGTGAAAAGCATTATAATTGTTTATGTAGTAACCATAATTACAGTACTAACTTTTCCTGTATTCCTTTTCCTTGGGGCAACTGAATATGAGTTTAGGCTAGAGCAATTCAATATT
This sequence comes from Oncorhynchus mykiss, assembly GCF_057628025.1. Classification (NCBI taxonomy): domain Eukaryota; kingdom Metazoa; phylum Chordata; class Actinopteri; order Salmoniformes; family Salmonidae; genus Oncorhynchus; species Oncorhynchus mykiss. The sequence goes on from NC_143039.1 coordinate 13,906,802, forward strand.
GGATAACTTTTCAGTTAGTTAAAAAAAATATATATTTCACTTGCTCACCCCAACTTATCTACCACAAGCCTGTAGGTCTACCATCTCGAAATTCCTCATGCATATTTAAAAGTAACTCAACGAATAGTTCTAAAGTAGGCTAGCTAACATTAGGAAGAAGATACATGCTCTCTACATAGAATTCCTAGGCGTTTGGCTTGGAGCAATTTAATGTAACACGTGGCGAACGTTGATGACGACGTTACCATGGTTACCAAGAATTTCCGATGTGACCGCTGATCCTCCGGTTCAAATAAAAGCCATATAGTTTGCCAACGTCCTACTAACAATTTTGGTAAGTTGAAGTAACGCTCTCACGAAGGAATTTTATGATAATGAAAGTTGCCTAAGTTAACACACTTCGTCATGGCTCAATTATTGCAACTTGACAGTAGTAGCTAACAAGCTAACTAAAGCTAGCTGGCTAGCTAGCTGAGGTCCTCTGTCCAGTTTGTTCATTGGTACTGACAGTGGCACTTGGCTTCGTTATGATGGAAGCTATTATTCGTTTTCTGGATGGAAATTATAAAGAATTACTGTTCATTCAAAGATTACATGTCCGTGCAACAATATCTTCTTATTTCTGAATGAATACAGATAAAGTGGATCTGAAATGGACGTCAATGATGTAGTAGTCCAGAAGCTTCACACATAGTATGTATATGTGTGTTCTTCTCTATCAGAGTAATAGCTGGTGATCAAGAGGTAAGTGTCATTTATGTTTTACAGAATGGTATCTTCCACATTGCTATGGTTATTAGAGAATTGACATTGACCTCAATGACCGTACAGGTGAATGAAGACACTGGAGCCAGAGCCAAGATGGCAGCCATGGCAAGAAACATCTCCAAGGACTGGACCTACCTCTATGAGAGGCTCTTCTCCAAGCTGTCCGATGAGGGCTTCCACGACATGTGGAGCATTGGTGGCTTCCTCGTCGTATTCATCTTCTGCACCATCGTCATCACCCTGACTCTAGCTGTCATATTCAGCTGGTGCTGTGGCTGGTGCTTCGAACAGCCGATCCTGGGGTCCAGCAAGATCAGCGTGCTGCTCTCGCCACCAGAACTGTCCAGACAGAAGTCTATGCAGACACAGGCACCCAGTTTATCGAAACAGAGCCTGTCCAGACAGAAGTCTATGCAGACACAGGCACCCAGTTTATCGAATCAGAGCCTGTCCAGACGGATATCCACCTCGAGGTCTGTGATGGATCCAAAGCATCCCATAGAGTCCGTTTGGAGTCCTGAGTCTGTGCCCGATGTGCAAAAGACTGAGAAAAGCAGCAAGAACAAGAAGCTTAAAGCTGGATCTGCGAAAGTAAAGAGTAAAATCCAACCTGCATCCAGGATTGTGAGGAACAGAGATGTACCAGTATAGCTTCGGGCTACCAGACCAAATCTGCTTTTGTACCTATGTGTCTGACGGACCTCTGTGACAGCCTCATTAGATGTTTCAAGTAAAGCCTTTCAATTTCAAGTTGTATTAGTCATCTGTGCAGGATACACATGGTATACACTGTCCAATGAAACGCTTACTTGCATTTTTGCTTTCCTTACCAAAACGATCAGTGTTTTGGAAACACGTAAGGTTAGGCTTATATGAAGTTGTTGTAGACATTTAGAGTCAAACACAACATTATTTGCAGGGGCCTGTCATTGATTTGTGCAAAAGACACATTTAAATGAAAAGGAGTCTCCGCACACTCAGGATCAATGAGTACAAATCTGTCGTTCTGCCCCTGAACAGGCAGTTAACCCACTGTTCCTAGGCCGTCATTGAAAATAAGAATTTGTTCTTAACTGACTTGCCTGGTTAAATAAAGGTAAAATAAAAAAATAAAAAAATGCACAACTTTCTATTGATTTAGGCTGAGCATTCGGTCGTCAGACCTTCATCAGTGCACAAGACACAGGCATCATCAACCAGGGTTGTGTAGGTTACTTTCTAAATGTAATCTATTACAGTTACTAGTCACCTGCCCAACACTGTAATTAGTAAGGTAACTTTTGGATTACCAAAACTCAGTCATGTAATCTGATTACTTTCAGATATTTTTGGATTAATTTCCCCATTAGAAGAAGACTTAAAAAGATCCATCAACCGTATTTGGTGTGTCTCAGAGTGGTCTCTGATTGGTGGTCATCATTTGGTGTGTCATCATAGTGGTCTCTGATTGGTGGTCATCATTTGGTGTGTCATCATAGTGGTCTCTGATTGGTGGTCATCATTTGGTGTGTCATCATAGTGGTCTCTGATTGGTGGTCATCATTTGGTGTGTCATAGTGGTCTCTGACTTGTCATCAGACTCACTCAGGTGGAACAAAATTCTGTCAACGACAATGAGAATGTCATTATTTTGCTGTCTACTTCTAAAACATTTGAAGATGATAAGATGTTTTTTATCAAAGAAAATCTTGTTCAAACCACAGACTTTTAATTGGGATCACACTCAAAAGATTGGTCCCACTCATCACTTTCCCCTGTATTACTGAAATAGGACACAACGAGGCAGCATTTAGCTACTCTTGATCATTTCAACACCATGTTGTAGTTAGTCGGCCTATGTAGGCTGTGTTTCGGACTCCCCCTGCTGGTTAAAAGCTGCAATTGCATTTCACAGAATCTTCATCCCTCCACCGCACATTAACATCATCCAAAGAGCCCATATTCCTAAATGGTTTCAGATTCGGAGTGCTGATCGAGGATCAGTTTTGACCTGATCCTAGATTTGAGATTATGAATACGGGCCGAGGACTCCTGGAATACCAGAGAGAGTGAAACATATCTGGGAAATAGAGATGGGAAGCTAGCTGGCAATACTGAACTAATTCATTTCACTCAACAAAAAAAAGGTGTGAATTATTATACAAAATCCACACTTTTTGTTGGTATTATTCGCTCAAGACAAAATGTTTCCGAACCTTTCCGAACACTGAACACACCCCTCGAGCCGTGACGTATCACGTGACACATCACGTGACACACCATTCTTCCGGTACAACAAGGAAGAGTGGAATCGGAGAGATGTGATACCGCTAACTTGCTAATAATCTAGATATTGTTTCGTTGTGTATCTATATTAATATATTTGACCTCTTACAATGTCAGAATCACCAGATACACGCAGTTTGGTTTCTGCGTCATCCCAGCTCAATTTAATGGAAATAGATACGGTGAGTGGGACTGTCGCGCTTATGGCTGTTTCTCAACAGTTTTTGGTTTTCTTGATAGATAGCTAAACCTAGCATTTTTGGGGGGATAGATGCGCTAAATATGAGAGTTTGTTTGTGCAATTAAAGCTGTAGCTAGCATTAGTCTTATTTCGCTGGTTGTCAAATGTGTAGCATGCTAGTGGGCTACTTTGTTGTGCTTTCTTTGGCTTAGCACAGCCACGATATACGTTTAATATCCGATTAAAGATCGCTAGAACCATAGAATTAGGTAGAATAGTAATATAATGAGATGTCTATGACTAGAGCGACCACGGAGCTCGATAGACTTCATTGTGCTGAACACATATTGCATACCTTATCTATTCTCCTCAGATCGACGATAAAGAGTTTGACATTCCCCAAGTTGACACCCCGCCTACCCTGGAGAGCATCCTGAATGAGGTAACTGGCTCTCATCTTTCAATAACTATACATATTCCATTTCAAATGCTGCAGGAATCTGACAGCTTCTAGCTCCCCGACTTCTTACAGAACAATACAATGTTGTGTAAGGAAGTCAACACATTGGGGTAGCCAGCCCTACATCCATATCTGGGCTAACAGTTGTGATTCTTCCGTCTCCTGTTTTAGCCTGAGGATGAGGAGGAGCCCTTCATCCTGGAGGACACGTGTCTGCTGAACACAGAGAACATCGACGCCCACTCCTGTGAGACCTCCTCACTGGCCAGCTCCGACAGCGGAGACCGCACACACCTCAAACGGTAGCACACACACACACGCGCACACACACACTCTCTCTCTCAGCTATGTCTTACAATACTTGTGAGGGCTTTATGGGGACCAACAATTGATTCCCATTGAAAATTATGTTTTCCCTAAACCTAACCCTTAATTCTAATCCTAACCTTATACCTAACCCATAAGCCTAAAATAGCCTTTTTACAAGTGAGGACTGGCAAAATGTCCTCACTTCTCTGAATTTTAGTTGGTTTGCTATTCTAGTGAGGACTTCACAGTTTTGTATCGCTATCCTTGTGGGGACCAAAGAATGGATTCCCAATCCAACATCCTATTTTCCCAAACACTAAATGTAACCTTAACCCTTAACCTAACTCCCAATGGGCAGGTTTTGAGACCCTTCTGTGATGGGCTGTATTCAGCAGGTTACATTATGCATTACGGGTATAGTTAACTGACATTTGTCATCACAACTGAGATTCTAATTTAACAGTCTATCCGTGTGGTGTGTGTGTGTGTGGTGTGTGTGTAGGAAGAGGAAGACAGTGGAGCTCAGCACTACAGTCCATGGCTCTGTGCTCCGACACAGCATCCTGAAAGGCATCTCTGCTCAGATAGTCTCAGCCGCTGTGAGTCACACACACACACACACACCCACCACACTCACAACCAACACCACACACACACACACCACACTCACAACCAACACCACACACACACACCACCACCAACACCACACAACCAACACCACACACAAACACCACAAACACAACACGCACAACACAACACCACACAGCTTTCAATTTGTACATTTTGTCATGCATCACTGAAATGTACTTTTTCCTTCCTTGTTCTTCAGGACAAAGTAGATGCTGGACTGCCAACTGCAGTAGTAAGTACAGTCATCACATACTATACTGTAGTGCTGCTTTCACCCTTTCTAGACTGTCTTCTCTCTGTTTCTTCACTGTCTTCTCTCTGTTTCTTCACTGTCTTCTCTCTGTTTCTACACGGTCTTCTCTCTGTTTCTACACGGTCTTCTCTCTGTTTCTACACGGTCTTCTCTCTGTTTCTACACGGTCTTCTCTCTGTTTCTACACGGTCTTCTCTCTGTTTCTACACAGTCTTCTCTCTGTTTCTACACTGTCTTCTCTCTGTTTCTACACTGTCTTCTCTCTGTTTCTACACTGTATTCTCTCTGTTTCTACACTGTCTTCTCTCTGTTTCTACACTGGTCCTCTTCTCTAGTTAAATGTCTTCTCTCTTTCTAGACTGGTCCTCTTCTCTCTGTTTCTACACTGGTCCTCTTCTCTAGTTAAATGTCTTCTCTCTTTCTAGACTGGTCCTCTTCTCTCTGTTTCTAGACTGGTCCTCTTCTCTCTGTTTCTAGACTGGTCCTCTTCTCGAGTTAAATGTCTTCTCTGTTTCTAGACTGTGTCTGGTGTGATCGTAGTGGGAACGTCTCATGGCCTGGCTCTAGTGTTTGGTAAGTCCTTAACATATCAGTGATTAGTACTGCAGTCATATAATCATTGACATGAGCCAGTGCAATGCATGGTTAAGGACAAGGTAGTAACTAACTAACTAAGTTGAGGTTGTGTGAACTCTGAATTCAACTGAAGATTGTTATATATTTAGTTGGTTGTTGTCTCTCTGTCTGTCTGGGCTAACTCTGAATGGACAGGAAAAGGTACATTCTTCCAATAGCTCTGTGTCTCTCTCTCTTTCTCTCTCTCTCTGTCTCTCTCTCTCTCTTTGTCTCGATCTCTGTTTCTCTCTGTCTCTATCTCTCTGTCTCTGTCTCAGTCTCTCTCTCTTTCTCTGTCTCAACCTCAGGCTCGATCTCTGTCTCGATCTGTCTCTGTCTCTCTTTCTCTGTCTCTCTGTTTCTCTGTCTCTTTGTCTCTGTCTCTCTCTCTTTCTGTCTCGATCTCTGTCTCTGTTTCTCTGTCTCTCTGTACAGTCATATTGTAGACATTGGGCTCAACATCGGCATGTTGTCATATTGTCTGCACGTGCTATTTCATTTCTCCGGGTGGTTTTTGAATAAGGTCGTTTGTCTGTGTCGTTCATCCGGCTGGTCCAGACATGTGTTGTTGTATGTAGTGTGGTTGTCATTCACTACTGTGTGCAGCATGTTTTTGGTTCATGCTGTCAGCAGAACATGTGTTTTGACTGATCTCCATATGTTTATAAAGACGGACTGTCCCAGTGTCGGTTGTTGTTCTATGACAGTATAAGAGTTAAGAGCGGCCTCTCCCATAGTGCTTGGCTCCACAGTGCGTTGCCTGATGGGTAATGCGTTTTTCTCCTTCAGATCTAAACCAGGCTCTCCGTTTGTGCTTGGGAAGCACGGCGACAGGGGCGGAGTACGGCGCCGTCTCCGCCCTCAGCATCAACCACGACTGCACCCGCCTGCTCTGTGGCTTCGCCAAGGGACATATCACCATGTGGGATCTGGCCAATGGGAAGCTTCTGCGAACCATTACCGACGCCCACCCACCCGGCACCGCCATCTTACATGTCAAGGTAGTCTGTCTGTGAACAAGTCAAGTTGAATTGAAACGTGTCTTCTGCTCAGATCGTCTCTATTGAACTCCTCGGTTGTCCCTCTCTCTCTGTCTCAGTTCACCGATGACCCTACGCTGGCAGTGTGCAACGACAGCGGTGGCTCTGTGTTTGAGCTGGCTTTCAGGTAATACTCATTGTGTGTGTGTGTGTGAAGTTACCTGCAGTGACTGACAGGGGGCAGTATTGCTCTGCAGACACTAGGAGTGATGTGCTGGTTGACTCAACATGCAGTCCCCGCGGACACTGTGGGCGGGTGGGTTTAGGGCCATGTAATATTGTGTGGATGAAGGGTGGGTGGGTGGCGTGCCGTGTAATATTGTGTGGATGAAGGGCGGGTGGGTGGCGTGCCGGTTGAATAAAGGGAAAACAATGCATCAAAACAATCCATAAATGTATAATTAGTTTGCATATCTATCGGCTACATTGAGTTTTATCTTTCCTTGTGTTTATCTGGCATTAGTGTGTAAGCGTCACTTTTAGGGCCAAATACAGTACAACAACATGAAGGTTTTATCTACAACTGCACTCTGGTGAACATGGTGTAGGTGGATATTTAAACCAATGGGTGGAAACAGAGGCAAACAGGACATTCTGTAGCCTGTTGCCGTCCTCAAAAGACAAACGGGACATTCTGTAGCCTGTTGCCGTCCTCAAAAGACAAACGGGACATTCTGTAGCCTGTTGCCGTCCTCAAAAGACAAACGGGACATTCTGTAGCCTGTTGCCGTCCACAAAAGACAAACGGGACATTCTGTAGCCTGTTGCCGTCCACAAAAGACAAACGGGACATTCTGTAGGCTGTTGCCGTCCTCAAAAGACAAACGGGACATTCTGTAGCCTGTTGCCGTCCACAAAAGACAAACGGGACATTCTGTAGCCTGTTGCCGTCCACAAAAGACAAACAGGACATTCTGTAGCCTGTTGCCGTCCACAAAAGACAAACGGGACATTCTGTAGCCTGTTGCCGTCCACAAAAGACAAACGGGACATTCTGTAGCCTGTTGCCGTCCACAAAAGACAAACAGGACATTCTGTAGGCTGTTCCAGCCCACAAAAGACAAACGGGACATTCTGTAGCCTGTTGCAGCCCACATAACAGGCCCAGTCTATATCAGTCTATAGCAGGCCCAGTCTATAGCAGGCCCAGTCTATAGCAGGCCCAGTCTATAACAGGGCCAGACTGTAACAAACTACAGCAGGCCCAGGCCGTAGCAGGCCCAGGCCGTAGCAGGCCCAGGCCGTAGCAGGCCCAGACTATAACAGGCCCAGACTATAACAGGCCCAGACTATAACAGTCTATAACAGGCCCAGACCATAGCAGGCCCGGTCAATAACAGGCCCAGTCTGTAACAGACCCAGACTATTCCAGGCCCAGTCCATAATGGTCCCAGACCATAACAGGCCCAGTCTATATCAGTCTATAGCAGGCCCAGGCCGTAGCAGGCCCAGACTATAACAGGCCCAGACTATAACAGGCCCAGGCTATAACAGTTTATAACAGACCCAGACTATAACAGGCCCAGTCTATATCTGTCTATAGCAGGCCCAGTCTACAGCAGGCCCAGACTATAACAGGCCCAGACTATAACAGGCCCAGTCCGTAACAGACCCAGGCTATAACAGTTTATAACAGACCCAGACTGTAACAAACTACAGCAGGCCCAGGCCGTAGCAGGCCCAGGCCGTAGCAGGCCCAGACTATAACAGGCCCAGACTATAACAGTCTATAACAGGCCCAGACCATAGCAGGCCCGGTCAATAACAGGCCCAGTCTGTAACAGACCCAGACTATTCCAGGCCCAGTCCATAATGGTCCCAGACCATAACAGGCCCAGTCTATATCAGTCTATAGCAGACCCAGTCTATAGCAGGCCCAGGCCGTAGCAGGCCCAGACTATAACAGGCCCAGACTATAACAGGCCCAGACTATAACAGGCCCAGGCTATAACAGTTTATAACAGACCCAGACTATAACAGGCCCAGTCTATATCTGTCTATAGCAGGCCCAGTCTACAGCAGGCCCAGACTATAACAGGCCCAGACTATAACAGGCCCAGTCCGTAACAGACCCAGTCTATAACAGTTTATAACAGACCCAGACTGTAACAAACTACAGCAGGCCCAGGCCGTAGCAGGCCCAGGCCGTAGCAGGCCCAGACTATAACAGGCCCAGACTATAACAGTCTATAACAGGCCCAGACCATAGCAGGCCCGGTCAATAACAGGCCCAGTCTGTAACAGACCCAGACTATTCCAGGCCCAGTCCATAATGGTCCCAGACCATAACAGGCCCAGTCTATATCAGTCTATAGCAGGCCCAGTCTATAGCAGGCCCAGGCCGTAGCAGGCCCAGACTATAACAGGCCCAGACTATAACAGGCCCAGACTATAACAGGCCCAGTCCGTAACAGACCCAGGCTATAACAGTTTATAACAGACCCAGTCTGTTACAGGCCCTAAATATAACAGGCCCAGTCTGTAGCAGGCCAAGTCTGTAGCAGGCCCAGACTGTAACAGACTGTAGCAGGCCCAGACTATAGCAGGCCCAGACTGTAAAAGGGTTAGGTTAGGGTCAGGTGGGGTTAGGGTCAGGTGGGGTTAGGTTAGGGTCGTGTGGGGTTAGGGTCGCGTGGGGTTGGGTTAGGGTCGGGTGGGGTTAGATTAGAGTTGGGTTTAGTGTTGGGTGTGGTTAGAGTTAGGTTAGGGTCATGTGGGGTTAGGTTAGGGGTGAGGTTAGGGTGGGGGTTGGGTGGGGTTAGGTTAGGGTCGCGTGGGGTTAGGGTCGCGTGGGGTTAGGGTCGCGTGGGGTTAGGGTCGGGTGGGGTTAGGTTAGAGTTAGGGTCAGGTGGGGTTAGAGTTTGTTGGGTTAGGGTGGGGTTAGGGTTAGGCTGAGGTTAAGGTCGGGTGGGGTTAGGGTCGGGTTAGGTTAGAGTTAGGGTCGAGTGAGGTTAGGGTTAACGTCTGGTGTGGACGGAATTCATCTCCCAGTGTCTGGTGGAAAGCAGACTGAACCAGGTTTTCCTCTTGGATTTTGCCTGTGCTTAGCTACATTACATTAATGGGTTTATCCTGAAAGATGACAAGCATACTCATAACATGATGCAGCCACCACTATGCTTTAAAATATGGAGAGTGGTACTCAGTAATGTTGTTTTTTTTGCAGTATAACTTTAGTGCCGTGTTGCAAACAGGATGCATGTTTTGGAATATTTGTATTCTGTACAGGCTTCCACCTTTTCACTCAATGAGGTTATTATTGTGGAGTAACTACAAATGTTGTTGACCCATCCTCAGTTTTCTCCCAACACAGCCATTAAACTCTGTAACCGTTTTAAAGTCACCATTGGCCTCATGGTGAAATCCATGAGCAGTTTCCTTCCTCTCCGGCAACTGAGTTAGGAAGGACGCCTGTATCTTTGTAGTGACACCATCCATATTGTAATTAATAACTTCACCTGAAAGGAATATTTCATGTTTTTTTTTTTTTTTTTACCCATCTACCAATAGGAGCCCTTCTTTGTGAGGCATTGGAAAACCTCCCTGGTCTTTGTGGTTGAATCTGTGTTTGAAATTCTTTGCTCTACTGAAAGGGACCTTACAGATAATTGTATGAGTTGGGTACAGAGATGAGGTACACACTACTATTGCAACTTATGGGACTTGTTTAAGCACATTTTTACTCCAGTACTTATTTCGGCTTGCAATAACAAAGGGGTTGATTACTTATTGACTCAAAACATTTCAGCTTTTCATGTTAAATTAATTTGTAAAAATAATAAAATAAAATAAAAATCCACTTTGACATTATGTGGTATTGTGACAAAAACATCTAAATGCAATCCATTTTAAATTCGGGCTGTAACACAACAGAATGTGGTAGGATGTCGAGGGGTGTGAATACTTTCTGAAGGCTCTGTAGTTGGTTTATTTTGGACCCTCACATGGTCTTCCTATACATTCAAGCACCCCTGTCACTGTCTGTAACCACAGTCTAACAGTACATTATTTTAATGAGGTATTACAGCGAGACAGGGTGTGTGTGTGTGTGTGTGTGTGTGTGTGTGTGTGTAATGAGGTATTACAGTGAGATAGAATGACCCCTGCTCTGTTTGACATTATTATACAAAGCTGTCTCTCTTATTCAGGTCAGATTAATGGAAATGGGGGGATAAGTACTTTTTTGGTTTTCTGGCTTCTCTAAGGCCGTGTCCCAAATGGCACCCTATTCCCTATAAAGTGCACTACATCTGACCAGGGCCCATAGGGTGCTGTTTGGGACTTTTACACTCTGTTCTGTACTGCGTGTGTGCATGTCAGAATGTGAGGGCTTTAGGGGAAATAGGATATTCAATATTGTTCTAATGAACCACAGTCCTACTTTGGGACTGGAGTTATGTTTATTTTGTTAGTCTGTGAGGAGCTTGTTTTTGTATATCTTTAGTTGTTTTGTTCTCTCTCACTCTCCTTTCCCTCCTCCCTCTTCTCTCTCCCCTCCTCCCTCTTCTCTCTACCCTCCTCCCTCTTCTCTCTACCCTCCTCCCTCTTCTCTCTACCCTCCTCCCTCTTCTCTCTACCCTCCTCCCTCTTCTCTCTACCCTCCTCCCTCTTCTCTCTACCCTCCTCCCTATTCTCTCTCCCCTCCTCCCTCTTCTCTCTCCTCTTCTCCCCCTCCCTCCCTCCTCTCTCTTTTTCTCTCTCTTCCTCTCACTCCTCTCTCTCTCTCTCAATGTCGCTCTCCTCCCTCCTCTCTCTGCCTCTCGCTCTCTCTCCTCTCTCCTCTCTCTTTCTCTCCCCCCTCCTCTCTCTCTCTCTCAAAATGTCGCTCTCCTCCCTCCTCTCTCTCTGCCTCTCGCTCTCTCGCTCTCTCTCTCTCTCTCTCTCTGCGTGTAGGAGGTTGATGGGGATGCGTACATGTGAGTCTCGTTGTCTGTTCAGTGGCTCTAAGGGAGAGGTGTGTAATGTGGAGCCTCTCCTTACCGCTCCGGACCTGAAGGATCACCCCATCACACAGTACTCTCTCCTGGCCATGGCCTCTCTTACTAAGGTAAACCCTGTACCAGGTTTCCCCAACTGGCGACAATTATTTGACCCCCCCTTGTTTTCTGAGCAAAAAAAAATACAACTTATTTTTCTAAAAATATTTTATTGTTGGACAAAAAAAAAAGGTGAAATCACCAGCAAATCAGCTCCAAATGATTTTAATTTTGGAAATATGTTCCCCAGTATTCCCACAGATAATAGAGAGGGATACACTGAGTGGCCAGTTTATTAGGTACACCCCCCCCCGTTCACCAAAATGGTTTGCTCCTACAGACAGTGAGTCATGTGGCTTGGTATATAAAGCAGGCATCAAGGCATTCAGTTACTGTTGGATTGAACGTTAGAATGGTCTAAACGACCTAAGCGACGTGGTAAGATCCAGGATCTCAGAAACTGACAGCCTCCTGGGCTTTTCACGCACGACAATCTCTAGTGTTTTTATTTTTTATTTTATTTTACCTTTATTTAACCAGGCATGTCAGTTAAGAACAAATTCTTATTTTCAATGACGGCCTTTGCTTGTTTGTGGCCAGCCTGTTAGTTCCCACGATTCTTACCATGCTCCTTCAACAAACTGTTTTCTCCCACAGGACTTCCGCTGACTGGATGTTCTGTTTGTCACACCATTCTTTGGATGGCAGGGTAGCCTAGTGGTTAGAGTGTTGTACTAGTAACCGAAAGGTTGCAAGTTCAAACCCCCGTGCTGACAAGGTACAAATCTGTACTAGTAACCTTACTCATCGTAACCTTTCGGTTACTAGTACAACACTCTAACCACTAGGCTACCCTGCCATCCGAAGAATGGTGTGACAAACAGAACATCTAGTCAGCGGAAGTCCTGTGGGAGAAAACAGCTCGTTGAAGGAGAATGGTAAGAATCGTGGGAACTAACAGGCTGGCCACAAACAAGCAAATAATGGCATCTGAACGGCCTCTCGAAACACACAACTCATCGCTCCTTGTCACGGATGGGCTATCGCAGCAGACGACCACACCGGGGTCCTATCAGCTACAAACAAGGACAAACTGCTGCAGTGGGCAGGCCATCACCAACACTGCTGCAGTGGGCAGGCCATCACCAACACTGCTGCAGTGGGCAGGCCATCACCAACACTACTGCAGTGGGCAGGCCATCACCAACACTGCTGCAGTGGGCAGGCCATCACCAACACTGCTGCAGTGGGCAGGCCATCACCAACACTGCTGCAGTGGGCAGGCCATCACCAACACTGCTGCAGTGGGCAGGCCATCACCAACACTGCTACAGTGGGCAGGCCATCACCAACACTGCTGCAGTGGGCAGGCCATCACCAACACTACTGCAGTGGGCAGGCCATCACCAACACTGCTGCAGTGGGCAGGCCATCACCAACACTGCTGCAGTGGGCAGGCCATCACCAACACTGACAGTTAAGTAGTGGAAAAACACTGCCTGGTCTGATGAATGTTTCGTCATGGCGATGGCAGTCAGGATGTGGTGTAAGCCTCTGCCTGGGGTCAAAGGTAAAGACTGGTGGTGTATTCCTGCCACGCGTTAGGGTCCCTATTCCTGCCACGCGTTAGGGTCCCTATTCCTGCCACGCGTTAGGGTCCCTATTCCTGCCACGCGTTAGGGTCCCTATTCCTGCCACGCGTTAGGGTCCCTTGATACCAATTGAGCAATGTTTCCATGTCCTGGAAAATTCAGGCTGTTCTGGAGGCAAAGGGGGGGGGGTCTGACCCAGTACTAGATGGTTTACCTAATAAACTGGCCACAGAGTGTACGTGATCGTATTAAAAATGTAAGCAAGGTTTGAAATGATTATGTTTAAGTCATGTTATCTGTTTGGGCTTCTTGCGGTCAATTTGCAGTCTAGAAATGATTTGTAATTATGTTCTGGACCCCTGACCATCTGCTAAAGAATTAACAGCCCTGCAGCTGAATCCTACACAGTACACAGTACTGTACACTATACACTACACCCTACACCCTACACCCTACACACTTCACCCTACACACTTCACCCTACACACTATACACTACACCCTACACACTATACACTACACCCTTCACCCTACACGCTACACGCTACACACTATACACTATACACTACACCCGACACACTATACACTACACCCTACACCACATATGTCAGAGTCAAGGCCCGCGGGCCACATCCGGCCCGCAAGAAGGTTTTTTACGGCCCCTGGGATGATCTTGATTTATTATTAGAACCGGCCCGCAGCAAGCCGGCAGCCCGCAGATCTTTTACACGCACCAATACTACATTTCCCACAATGCAAAGGTGACGCACCGAGCAGTAGGCTGCTTCATTTCAATATTTATTGGCACAGCAGTCGTCAGCATCACAGTAAAATTAACTTTCAGATACCCATCAAAAATGGCAAAACGGAAGGTGGATACTGAGAACCGGGGGTTTCAAACAAGGTGGGAGTCGGAGTATATGTTCACGAAGGTAGCTGGAAAACCTGTGTGTCTTCTGTGTGGAGAAAGTGTGGCGGTACTGAAAGAGTATAATCTGAGACGACATTATGAAACGAAACACGCGGACACACACGCGGACGCAACTGTCAAGGCCAGTTTTATTTTGGCAGAAGAGATCGCTAAATCAGCCCGGCCATTTACGGAGGGGGATTTCATCAAAAACTGCATGATTAAAGTTTGTGACGAAGTTTGCCCAGAAAAAAGGCAACTCTTTTTAAATGTGAGTCTGAGCAGAAACACCATTGCCGAGAGAGTAGACCAGTTGTCCATCAATCTAAAAGAGCAGCTTGTGAAAAAGGGAAAAGATTTTATTGCATATTCCTTGGCTGTGGATGAGAGCACCGACATTTCTGACATTGCCCAGTTGTCAATTTTCATCCGCGGAGTGGACTCCAACCTAAGCGTGACAGAGGAGTTTTTGGCTTTACGTCCTATGCATGGCACAACTACGGGGCATGATTTGTATGAAGAGGTGTCAAGATGTGTAAATGAGATGGAGCTGCCTTGGGAAAAACTCGTGGGTTTGACAACCGACGGAGCACCTGCGATGTGTGGACACAGGAGCGGACTGGTGGCGAAGATACGGGAAAAGATGCAAGAGGAAAACGCGACAGGTGAGCTGACAGCTTATCATTGTATCATACACCAGGAAGCGTTGTGCGGTAAAGCCTTGAAAATGGAGCATGTAATGAGCATCATCACGCGCACAGTTAACTTTATCAGAGCCAAAGGTTTGAATCACCGCCAGTTCAAGGCATTTCTGACGGAGTTAGAAACGGAGCATGGTGATTTGCCTTATCACACAGAGGTGCGATGGCTAAGCCAGGGAAAGGTGCTTCAAAGATGTTTCGAGCTTCGTGAGGAGATTTGTCTGTTCTTGGACAGCAAAGGGAAAGACACAACACAACTCCGAGACGAAATGTTTCTGTGTGAAATGGCTTTTCTGTGTGACATTACGAGTCATCTGAATGCAATAAACTTGCAGCTGCAGGGTCGGGATCGTGTCATCTCTGATATGTACAGTACAGTGAAGGCATTTAAAACCAAACTGACTCTGTGGGAGACGCAGATGCGGAAAGAAAATTTGAGCCACTTTCCCAGCTGCCAGACCATGAAAGAGAAGCTCTCTACCAGTGCGTTCCCGAGCACACAGTTGGCTGATAAAATAGGTATGCTTGCCGCTGACTTTCGACGCCGATTTGCTGACTTTGAAGCACAAAAAAGCAGGTTGGAACTGCTCGGTAACCCATTTGCTGTTGACGTGGAAAGCTCACCACCAAACCTCCAAATGGAGTTGATTGACCTCCAATGCAATGATGCACTGAGGGCAAAATATGCGGCAGTGGGTGCTGCGGAGTTCGCCCGTTTCCTCCCCGGCACAATGCCCCAGCTGCGCATCCAGGCTGCTCAAACGTTGTCTATGTTTGGCAGCACATACCTGTGTGAACAACTGTTTTCTTTGATGAACCTGAACAAAACATCACACAGAAGTCGACTTACTGCTGAACACCTCCACTCAATTCTGAGGATTTCTTCAGCTCAGAGCCTTACCCCGAACATTGATGAACTTGTGGAAAAGATGGGACACCACCAAGTATCACCCTCAACCTCAAACAAGTGAACATTACTGTGCAATCACATATTTAGAGTTTTTACTCAGTTCAAGTTTAAAAGTTAAAATTTAATATTTGTTTTCACTGCATGTTACTTCTCCTTAAACAAAGTGTTGTTTTTGATTAATAGATTTTTGCACTTTATTTTTTTGTATTTCAATCCAATTATATTTTAAAAATATTTCAGTTGAGTGGATGATAGAAAATTGCTATTATTGTTTTTTCTTTGAAGTAAATTTAGCCCACTTTTGCTAAAATAGAAAATATAGTCTACTGATGGTGCCTTGAATACCGGTTTCTTTCATTTAATGTTCATGTTATGGGGATATTTATATAAAGGAAATTTGTCTTTTGTGTCTGTTGAAAATTAAAGATTACTGACAGAGCCATAAGAAAATATTGCTTTATTTATCTGATCATATTGTAATATATTTGTTAGGTTTTCAGTAGGTTCAATTAGGTTCACTAGACTATATGCGTCATTTAAACATTTTTCAATGAACATTCGAACAGTCCGGCCCTCGTCTTGTAGCTGATTTTTTTATTTGGCCCTCCGTCCATTTGACTTTGACACCCCTGCCCTACACACTATACCCTACACACTATACACTACACGCTACACACTATACACTTTACACTACACACTACACACTACACGCTACACACTACACTACACCCTACACCCTACACCCTATACACTACACACTACACACTACACCCTATACCCTATACACTACACACTATACACTATGCACTACATCCTACACCCTATACACTACACACCCTACACCCTACACACTACACACTATACACTACACACTACACACTACACCCTATACCCTATACACTACACACTACACACTATACACTATGCACTACATCCTACACCCTATACACTACACATTATACACTACACCCTACACACTACACCCTATACACTACACCCTACACCCTACACACTACACACTATACACTACACACTACACCCTATACCCTATACACTACACCCGACACACTACACCCTATACACTACACACTACACACTACACCCTATACCCTATACACTACACACTATACACTACACACTATACACTACACCCTACACACTATACACTACACCCTACACGCTACACACTACACCCTACACGCTATACACTCTATACACTACACACTACACACTACACACTACACACTACACACTACACCATACACCCTACACACTCCACCCTACACCCTATACACTATACACTATATCCTACACACTATACCCTATACACTACACCCTACACACTATACCCTATACACTCCACACTATACACTATACACTACACACTATACCCTATACACTCCACACTATACCCTATACACTCCACACTCCACCCTATACACTCCACCCTATACCCTATACACTCCACCCTATACACTCCACCCTATACACTATACACTATACGCTCCACACTATACACTATACACTACACCCTATACACTCCACCCTATACACTCCACCCTATACACTATACGCTCCACACTATACACTATACACTACACCCTATACACTCCACCCTATACACTCCACCCTATACACTACACACTATACACTATACACTCCACACTATACACTCCACACTCCACCCTATACACTCCACCCTATACACTCCACCCTATACACTCCACCCTATACACTCCACCCTATACCCTATACACTATACCCTATACACTCCACCCTATACACTATACACTATACGCTCCACACTATACACTATACACTCCACCCTATACACTATACACTATACGCTCCACACTATACACTATACACTATACACTCCACCCTATACACTCCACCCTATACACTACACACTATACACTATACGCTCCACACTATACACTATACACTATACCCTATACACTCCACCCTATACACTATACACTATACGCTCCACACTATACACTCCACCCTATACACTATACACTATACGCTCCACACTATACACTATACACTATACACTCTACACTATACACTCCACCCTATACACTCCACCCTATACACTATACGCTCCACACTATACACTATACACTACACCCTATACACTCCACACTATACACTCCACACTATACACTCCACACTATACACTCCACACTATACACTCCACACTATACACTCCACCCTATACACTACACACTATACACTCCACACTATACACTCCACCCTATACACTACACACTATACACTCCACCCTATACACTACACCCTATACACTCCACACTATACACTACACACTATACACTCCACCCTATACACTACACACTACATTGACACCCTACAGTTAACATTGTTAATGTTATTTTTGTCTTACTCTTCAATTCCACTGAGAATATTTGTCTGTTTTCAATCCAACACGAGTTTGTTCCTTTCAGATTCTAGTGATCGGACTGAAGCCTTCTCTCAAAGTGTGGATGACATTTCCCTATGGCAAGGTACCTCTTCTCATCTAGGTCTTTCCCCTCTCCCTCACAACCCTTCACCTCTCTCTCGTTATCCTTCTCTGACCTCTCTTCTCCCTCAACCCTTCCCCTCTCCCTCACAACCCTTCCTCTCTCTCGTTATCCTTCTCTGACCTCTCTTCTCCCTCAACCCTTCCCCTCTCCCTCACAACCCTTCACCTCTCTCTCGTTATCCTTCTCTGACCTCTCTTCTCCCTCTCCCTCACAACCCTTCACCTCTCTCTCGTTATCCTTCTCTGACCTCTCTTCTCCCTCACAACCCTTCCTCTCTCTCTCGTTATCCTTCTGACCTCTCTTCTCCCTCAACCCTTCCTCTCTCTCTCTCGTTATCCTTCTCTGACCTCTCTTCTCCCTCTCCCTCACAACCCTTCCTCTCTCTCTCTCGTTATCCTTCTCTGACCTCTCTTCTCCCTCTCCCTCACAACCCTTCCTCTCTCTCTCGTTATCCTTCTCTGACCTCTCTTCTCCCTCACAACCCTTCACCTCTCTCTCGTTATCCTTCTCTGACCTCTCTTCTCCCTCTCCCTCACAACCCTTCACCTCTCTCTCGTTATCCTTCTCTGACCTCTCTTCTCCCTCTCCCTCACAACCCTTACTCTCTCTCGTTATCCTTCTCTGACCTCTCTTCTCCTTCACAACCCTCCCTCTCTCTCGTTATCCTTCTGACCTCTCTTCTCCCTCACAACCCTCCCTCTCTCTCATTATCCTTCTCTGACCTCTCTTCTCCCTCACAACCCTTCCTCTCTCGTTATCCTTCTCTGACCTCTCTTCTCCCTCACCCCTTCCTCTCTCGTTATCCTTCTCTGACCTCTCTTCTCCCTCACCCCTTCCTCTCTCTCTCGTTATCCTTCTCTGACCTCTCTTCTCCCTCAACCCTTCCTCTCTCTCGTTATCCTTCTCTGACCTTTCTTCTCCCTCAACCCTTCCTCTCTCTCGTTATCCTTCCTCTCTCTCTCGTTATCCTTCTCTGACCTCTCTTCTCCCTCAACCCTTCCTCTCTCTCTCGTTATCCTTCCTCTCTCTCTCGTTATCCTTCTCTGACCTCTCTTCTCCCTCAACCCTCTCTCTCGTTATCCTTCTCTGACCTCTCTTCCCCCTCACAACCCTTCCTCTCTCTCGTTATCCTTCTCTGACCTCTCTTCCCCCTCACAACCCTTCCTCTCTCTCGTTATCCTTCTCTGACCTCCTCCCTCACAACCCTTCCTCTCTCTCGTTATCCTTCTCTGACCTCTCTTCTCCCTCACAACCCTTCCTCTCTCTAGTTATCCTTCTCTGACCTCTCTTCCCCCTCAACCCTTCCTCTCTCTCGTTATCCTTCTCTGACCTCTCTTCTCCCTCACAACCCTTCCTCTCTCTCATTATCCTTCTCTGACCTCTCTTCTCCCTCACAACCCTTCCTATCGTTATCCTTCTCTGACCTCTCTTCCCCCTCACAACCCTTCCTCTCTCTCTCGTTATCCTTCTCTGACCTCTCTTCCCCCTCCACAACCCTTCCTCTCTCTCGTTATCCTTCTCTGACCTCTCTTCCCCCTCTCCCGCTCTCCTTCCCACCCTCTCTGTGACCTTATCCCTGTTGTTTGCGCTAATGGGCTCTTGCCTCACTGTAGAACGGCGCTAAAGACCCATAATGTTTTTATAAACGCATCTCTAACCCTTTATTGAATGTCACAATCATAACATGTCTAGCTACTGCTAGGAACAGAGCAGGAGATTGGAGGGGGGGGGGGGGATAGATGCTGCCTGGCTGGGAACAGAACAGGAGATTGGAGGCTTGGGGGGGGGGGGCACTATAGACGCTGCCTGGCTAGGAACAGAGCAGGAGAAAAGGCCCTGTAATTTCTATTCATTGTATAAAGATTCAGCTATTTGCTGAACTGATTAAAGTACATCAGTCTTCATCATACTCTGTGGTAGAGCCGGTAATAAGGTTTTGTTCACATACAGCAGGCAGAGAGAATATAAAGGACGCTGATTTTGTAAAGGCTGGAGGACATTTTTTTCCAACAACGGTCCTAAGCCGTCGCCCCTGGGTCCTAAGCCGTCGCCCCTGGGCCCCAAGCCGTCGCCCCTGGGGCCCTGGGCATTTGTTTAGGTTCTTCGTATGAGGGTTATTCACCTCATCCTCCACCAGTCTGTAGCACCCACCTCGCTGATACACACTACACCCTGGCAACCATTTTATACACCACAGTACTTACCGTCGATTGGCTGCCCTATTGGAACGGCTAGAAATGGCACCCTGGTCTGAAGTAGTGCACTATAAAGGGAATGGGGTGTCATTTGCCCTGGTCTAAAGTAGTGCACTATATAGGGAATAGGGTGTCATTTAACCTGGTCTAAAGTAGTGCACTATATAGGGAATAGGGTGCCATTTGCCCTGGTCTACAGTAGTGCACTATAAAGGGAATAGGGTGCCATTTGGGACACTGATGAATAAGACCTGTCTATTGTTGTTGATGTTGCAGACGGACCCGACCAGTGTTCCCCAGCTGGCCTGGCAGTTTGTCCCCGTTCAGAAGGTGGTCAACCCCGTCCTGGCATTCTGCAGAGGAGACACCGTACACTTCCTGCTGGTAACACCTCACTTCCTGTTTACTTCCTGGTTACCATTATTCCTTGTTTAGTTTTTGTAAACCTACTGTCCTGTTGACTGACTGACTGTTTGTGTCCAGGTGAAGAAGGATGAGACCGGAACCATCCATGTCATCAAGCAAAGACAGCTGCAGCTGAACTGTGACATCATCAGTCTGAATGTAAGTGCCACATGATGTCACTTCAGGATCTGTCTTTACAGGCCACATCTCTTCTCTTTTTAACCCTCTCTGCCCTTCTCCGTTCCTTCCTCTCATCCTTACTGAATGGGCGTGTTTGACGTTGCAGCTGATTTGACATTTTTAGTCAAGACTGACTGATCTACAAAGAACCTTGCATTATAAATAACTACTCAATATTATTTCTCAGGCAGTCACAATTTACTCATGATATACGTCACAGTTTTGAACACAGCCAAGGTCTCTCTCTGTCGCCTTGTTCTGTTGCGCTTTCTGGCTCTGGCTCTGCCTCTCTGTTATTATCCCTCTCCTTCACCCCCTGCCTCCCTGTTATTATCCCTCTCCTTCACCCCCTGCCTCCCTGTTATTATCCCTCTCCTTCACCCCCTGCCTCTCTGTTATTATCCCTCTCCTTCACCCCCTTTCTCTCTGTTATTATCCCTCTCCTTCACCCCCTGCCTCTTTGTTATTATCCCTCTCCTTCACCCCCTGCCTCTCTGTTATTATCCCTCTCCTTCACCCCCTGCCTCTCTGTTATTATCCCTCTCCTTCACCCCCTGCCTCTTTGTTATTATCCCTCTCCTTCACCCCCTGCCTCTCTGTTATTATCCCTCTCCTTCACCCCCTGCCTCTCTGTTATTATCCCTCTCCTTCACCCCCTGCCTCTCTGTTATTATCCCTCTCCTTCACCCCCTGACTCCCTGTTATTATCCCTCTACTTCACCCCCTGCCTCTCTGTTATTATCCCTCTCCTTCACCCCCTGACTCCCTGTTATTATCCCTCTACTTCACCCCCTGCCTCTCTGTTATTATCCCTCTCCTTCACCCCCTGACTCCCTGTTATTATCCTGCTCCTTCACCCCCTGCCTCTCTGTTATTATCCCTCTCCTTCACCCCCTGCTTCTCTGTTATTATCCCTCTCCTTCACACCCTGCCTCTGTTATTATCCCTCTCCTTCACCCCCTGCCTCTGTTATTATCCCTCTCCTTCACCCCCTGCCTCTCTGTTATTATCCCTCTCCTTCACCACCTGCCTCTCTGTTATTATCCCTCTTCTTTACCCCCTTTCTCTCTGTCATTATACCCATCTTTCACCCCCTTTCTCTCTGTTATTATCCCTCTCCTTCACCCCCTACCTCTCTGTTATTATCCCTCTCCTTCACCCCCTGCCTCTCTGTTATTATCCCTCTACTTCACCCCCTGCCTCTTTGTTATTATCCCTCTCCTTCACCCCCTGCCTCTCTGTTATTATCCCTCTCCTTCACCCCCTGACTCCCTGTTATTATCCCTCTACTTCACCCCCTGCCTCTCTGTTATTATCCCTCTCCTTCACCCCCTGCCTCTCTGTTATTATCCCTCTCCTTCACCCCCTGCCTCCCTGTTATTATCACCCTCCTTCACCAACTGCCTCTGTTATTATCCCCCTCCTTCACCCCCTGCCTCTCTGTTATTATCCCTCTCCTTCACCAACTGCCTCTGTTATTATCCCTCTCCTTCACCCCCTGACTCTGTTATTATCCCTCTCCTTCACCCCCTGCCTCTGTTATTATCCCTCTCATTCACCCCCTACCTCTCTGTTATTATCCCTCTCCTTCACCCCCTGCCTCTTTGTTATTATCCCTCTCCTTCACCCCCTACCTCTCTGTTATTATCCCTCTCCTTCACCCCCTGCCTCCCTGTTATTATCCCTCTACTTCACCCCCTGCCTCTCTGTTATTATCCCTCTCCTTCACCAACTGCCTCTGTTATTATCCCTCTCCTTCACCCCCTGACTCTGTTATTATCCCTCTCCTTCACCCCCTGCCTCTGTTATTATCCCTCTCATTCACCCCCTACCTCTCTGTTATTATCCCTCTCCTTCACCCCCTGCCTCCCTGTTATTATCCCTCTCCTTCACCCCCTACCTCTCTGTTATTATCCCTCTCCTTCACCCCCTGCCTCCCTGTTATTATCCCTCTCCTTCACCCCCTGCCTCTATGTTATTATCCCTCTCCTTCACCCCCTGCCTCTATGTTATTATCCCTCTCCTTCACCCCCTGCCTCCCTTTGTCTCTCTCTCTGTGTCTCTCTTGCTCTTTCACACCCACTCACCTATTGTTTCCCCTCCCCCTCCACAGTGGATCAACAGTCGTACCCTGGTGGTGATGGACAGCGGGGAGAAGCTGCGTGTGGTGGACCGACCCAGCCAGGAGGAGCTGGAGAGCTTGGACGTGGCTGAGGTGCAGCTGGTCTACAACAGCAGCCATTTTAAATCGCTGGCAACGGGGGGAAACGTCAGCCAGGCACTGGTGAGGGTCAGGGGTCAGGGTCAGGGTCAGATGTCAGAGGTGACGGTAGAGAAGTTGCGGTGGGTAGGATAGATAGTGAGGGTTGAGAAGTAATGGTAGGGAAGTGGTAGGGGTGATAGGGCATGGAAAAGGGGTCATAGGTCAGTAGCTGTAGAGGGGAAGGCATCACCTGGCATTGGCAAAGGTCACAGGTGAGGGGTTAGAGGTCAGTGGTAGTAGAGGGTTTCAGGTAAGTTTTATGGGTCAAAGGTTAAGGGTTATGGAGCAGGGTCAGACAGTACAGGACTAGGCTGGCTAGTGGGAAAAGGTTGCACAAGTTAATTTATCCCCCTGAAGAATCAGTCTCCGCTACCTTAACTACTAAACATCAAACTGTTGAAACCAGCTAGGAAGGTTACAAACCACTACCTGGAATGAAACCTTTTAATCACTAGTTCTAGCCCGTTGTAGAGCAGCTGGCTCTGTCCAATCACACAGGACCAACGTCCTCGTCACTGGATCAGAAGCAGCCAGAGAGTAGAGCGTCTCTTCAGGGGGACTGAAGCTGTCCAATCAAGGAGCAGGGGGGTCACCAGTGATTCCCTCCCACCTGTCTCCCATACCTCTACATGGAGTCATTCAGAGTCAACATGAACCAATCATAACTATGATGTTTTGGATCTTCCTGAAATAATAATTGAATCCGTATGAAGGTCTTGTTCAGGATTCTTGGCATATATTTGCCACATTTGTATCTAAAAGTATTATTGAGAAATTAGCAGTCATGGTTGATTTTCACTCTGAATAACAGTGTCCTGGCCTTTGACCTCTGCTCTCCAGACTAACAGTGTGTGTTTTAGGCCCTAGTAGGAGAGAAGGCCTGCTATCAGTCTGTCTGCAGCTACACAGGACAGATGGTGTTACTGGGGACCAAGGTAGATGTGTGTGTGTGTGTGTGTGTGTGTGTGTGTGTGTGTGTGTGTGTACAGTTGAAGTAGAAACACAAGCGTTGTCTAATTGAGTCCTTCTCTCTTCCAGTCAGCCCACATCCTGACTCTGAGGAACTGGAGGGAGGTAAGTTTGTCTCTGACTTGCCACCATACCAGTCTAAAACTAAAGGTTATCTATTATATCATTCTACCTGTGTGTCTCTGAGGGGGGTTTAATGGATCTGTGTCTCTGAGGGAGATTTAATGGATCTGTGTCTCTGAGGGGGGTTTAATGGACCTGTGTATCTGAGGGGGGTTTAATGGACCTGTGTCTCTGAGGGGGGTTTAATGTACCTGTCTCTCTGAGGGGGATTTAATGGACCTGTGTCTCTGAGGGGGATTTAATGGACCTGTGTCTCTCTGAGGGGGATTTAATGGACCTGTGTCTCTCTGAGGGGGATTTAATGGACCTGTGTCTCTCTGAGGGGGATTTAATGGACCTGTGTGTCTCTGAGGGGGATTTAATGGACCTGTGTCTCTGAGGGGGATTTAATGGACCTGTGTCTCTGAGGGGGGTTTAATGGACCTGTCTCTCTGAGGGGGATTTAATGGACCTGTGTCTCTGAGGGGGATTTAATGGACCTGTGTCTCTGAGGGGGATTTAATGGACCTGTGTCTCTCTGAGGGGATTTAATGGACCTGTGTGTCTCTGAGGGGGATTTAATGGACCTGTGTCTCTGAGGGGGGTTTAATGGACCTGTGTCTCTGAGGGGGGTTTAATGGACCTGTGTCTCTGAGGGGGGTTTAATGGACCTGTGTCTCTGAGGGGGGTTTAATGGACCTGTGTCTCTGAGGGGGGTTTAATGGACCTGTGTATCTCTGAGGGGGGTTTAATGGACCTGTGTATCTCTGAGGGGGGTTTAATGGACCTGTGTCTCTGAGGGGGGTTTAATGGACCTGTGTATCTCTGAGGGGGGTTTAATGGACCTGTGTATCTCTGAGGGGGGTTTAATGGACCTGTGTCTCTGAGGGGGGTTTAATGGACCTGTGTCTCTGAGGGGGGTTTAATGGACCTGTGTCTCTGAGGGGGGTTTAATGGACCTGTGTATCTGAGGGGGGTTTAATGGACCTGTGTGTCTCTGAGGGGGGTTTAATGGACCTGTGTGTCTCTGAGGGGAACTTAATGGACCTGTGTGTCTCTGAGGGGAACTTAATGGACCTGTGTGTCTCTGAGGGGAACTTAATGGACCTGTGTCTCTGAGGGGGGTTTAATGGACCTGTGTCTCTGAGGGGGGTTTAATGGACCTGTGTCTCTGAGGGGGGTTTAATGGACCTGTGTCTCTGAGGGGGGTTTAATGGACCTGTGTCTCTGAGGGGAACTTAATGGACCTGTGTGTCTCTGAGGGGAACTTAATGGACCTGTGTGTCTCTGAGGGGAACTTAATGGACCTGTGTGTCTCTGAGGGGAACTTAATGGACCTGTGTGTCTCTGAGGGGGGATTTAATGGACCTGTGTATCTGAGGGGGGTTTAATGGACCTGTGTCTCTGAGGGGGATTTAATGGACCTGTTTCTCTGAGGGGGATTTAATGGACCTGTGTCTCTCTGAGGGGGATTTATTGGATCTGTGCTGCTGGAGACATTCAGTGCTCTAACTCTTTCTCTCTCTCACACAGCGGGTGGACTGTCTGTTGAAACAGGAACGTTTTGTTGAAGCTCTGTCCTTGGCCTGGTCCTTCCATGAGGGCACCGCCAAGGCTGTACTGGGTGAATAGTCTCGCCCCCCCTTTCTCTCCTCCTCTGTTCCCCCCCCCCCCCTCCAATCCCCTCCCTTCCCCTCCCCCCCCCCCCTTTCTCTCCTCCTCTGTTCCCCTCTCCCTCCCTCTCCTCCTCCCCTCCTCTCCTCTCCCTCTCGCTCTCCTCCTCCCCTCCTCTCCTCTCCTCTCCCCCTCCACTCCTCTCTTAGGGCTGGTTTATACTTTGTCTATTGACATAGTCTATTGTCTATAGACAATTAGAATGCGAGTGTCTCTGGTCAGAACAACATTTAATTTATACTCCGGTGGAATGTCTGTAGCCCGTCGCTGCGTCCGTTGTCATGGTTACCTGACTGAGACCGCGACGACACACTCAACAACCGTAAACTATTTACTGTAATTAGCTCGCCATTAACGTGCAAATAATGGTCTTGTTGTGAGTTTATTTTGCTGTAATAATGAATATAAGTTAGCTTGTCAACTATGACATGGTCATTATTTGAACAGGCTAGCCAGCTAAGCTAGCTAACAATCTAGAAACCAATCAAGAACATTGTTAAGAAAGTTGTTTTTAGTTGCCTGGTTTTCTGGATTGACATCTACTAAAATTAATGTATAAACAGATGGGTTTATTGGTTTTTAAAAATACAACTTTTATGCTCTATTGGAGGCAGGCAGCCTGTTGTTACTTTCTCACAAGACAAGTTTGATATCGGACATCAATAGAATGTCATTATGATGTCACTGCTACAGTTGTCATAACAACTGAAAACCAGCTCCAGAAGGTCTGAGATCTACTGTGTGGAACGCCTGGCCTCTTCTGTACTATAAAGGACAGGTGTTTTCACTGTTTTGTCCTTGAATCATTTATACACTGCAGGACTTTACATTCCGAGGGCTTCCTGTTGGAGGCCTTTTCACTGATGGCACAGAGGCCATTATACATTTAATACCAGAGTTTTCACCTAGATTTTTCTTTTCTTATTAAAGTGAAAACACACAACCCTTTGACTGATTGTGTTGATGTACTGTGAATGTCTGTAATTTTTCCAGGGCTGTTTGGCGACCCAGCGAAGAGGAAAGGTGTAGTGGCAGACAAGGTGAATCCCTCTTCCATCCTTCCCTCCATCCTTCCCTCCTCCCTTCCTTTCCTACCTTCCCTCCTCCACCCCCCTTCCACAAAGAAATCTATCTAATTTGATTGATTGATTGATTGTACTTCCTCTCCAGATGATTGAGATTCTGTTCCAGTATGTGGAGCGCTCAGTGAAGAAATGTCCAGAACACGGCAAGATACAGATCATGGAACAACATTTCCAGGTACACACACACACACACACCCTATACACACACACCCTATACACACACACACACCCCCTATACATACACACACCCCCTATACACACACACACACACACACACACACACACACACACACACACACACACACACACACACCCCCTATACACACACACACACCCCCTATACACACACACACACCCCCTATACACACACACACCCCCTATACACACACACACACACACCCTATACACACACACACACCCCCTATACACACACACACACCCCCTATACACACACACACACCCCCTATATATACACACACACACACACACACACACACACACCCTCTATACACACACACACATACCCCCTATACACACACACATACCCCCTATACACACACACATACCCCCTATACACACACACATACCCCCTATACACACACATACCCCCTATACACACACACATACCCCCTATACACACACACATACCCCCTATACACACACACACACCCCGCACCCCCCCGATACAGACACACACACACCCCGCACCCCCCGATACACACACACACACGATATACACACACCCCACGATATACACACACCACACACCGCACACACACCACACACCGCACACACCCCACGATACACACGTTAATCCGTCCCACGGTTCAGTTTGACAACGATCGGGACCTTGAAACCTGTCTTTCATTCGCCTTTAAGGCTTGTCCTTGTGCTTAGGCTGCCTGGGTTGAGTAGCTAATCGCTCTTTTTCTCTCTCTCTCCATCCTCCCTTCATCCCTACATCCCTCTCTTTCTCTCTGTCCGTAGGACATGGTGCCTGTCATGGTAGATTACTGTCTGCAGCTGCAGAGGACGTAAGACACACACACAGACACGCACACACACACACGCACACACGCAAGCGCGCACGCACACACACAGACACGCACACACACACAGACACGCACACACACACACACAGACACGCACGCACACACACGCACGCACACAGACACGCACGCACACACGCACACAGACACGCACGCACACACACACACACACACACACACACACACACACACACACACGCATCGCGTCTAATGGCCCTTGCGTTGCCTATTCCCAGCACTCTGCTAGCTTATTCATTAAAGGGACAATTCACTTTTTTTTTTTTTAACTTCATATCATCCGCAGTTCTTAAGTGAAGGAAAGAGCCTTTTAGTCCAGTCAGAGTAGAGCAGAGTAGCAGCCCCTTCGGCACAGAGATGGACAGAGAAAGGAAGATCTTTCTTTGTCTCTTTGGGCTCCCGAGTGGCGCAGAGGTCTAAGGCACTGCATCTCATTGCAAGAGGCATCACTACAGACCCTGGTTCGATTCCAGGCTTTATCACAACCGGCTGTGATTGGGAGTCCCATAGGGCGGCGCGTAATTGGCCCAGCGTCGTCCGGGTTTGGCCGTCATTGTAAATAAGAATTTATTCTTAACTGACTTGCCTAGTTAAATAATGGTCAAATAAAAAAAAAATGTCATACAAATTGTCATCTCTCTCAAAATGAAGGCTTGACCTCCACAAAAGGTTAAGAAAGAACAAACTGAGATCTCTTCTGGCACCAGGTTAAATTTTTAATGCAGTTAGTTTCATATGCGCTGAGTGATCTTTATGTTGTTTGACTGGGGGTTCTCTTCAAGGGACAAAGCGTGCATTAAAGGGATATTTAAAAATAATTCTGCTTTATATTCATCAGCTCTCCAGCACCACCCCAACATCAACATATGTGAAAATGCCTAGTTTCTATGTTTTGTATTTAAAAAGATGGAGAAAGATGAGTGTTTCCAATGACATCATCGGTGTGCATCATGTGATTTTAACCAATTTGGAGTAGGCATTTCCTACTAATTGGTTGTTTTACTACAAAACATAGAAACTAGGCATTTGACTTGTCATTATTAACAACATAAAGATCACTCAGCGCATATGAAACTAACTGTATTAAACATGACAAACAAAGGGAGTCAATCCGCTGCCAGAAGACATCTGTTTGTTGCTGTGGGAACGTGCTTTCAGTTTGTTCCTGTGTGAACGTGCTTTCAGTTTGTTCCTGTGTGAACGTGCTTTCAGTTTGTTCCTGTGTGAACGTGCTTTCAGTTTGTTCCTGTGGGAACGTGCTTTCTGTTTGTTTGTTCCTGTGTGAACGTGCTTTCAGTTTGTTTGTTCCTGTGTGAACGTGCTTTCAGTTTGTTTGTTCCTGTGTGAACGTGCTTTCAGTTTGTTGCTGTGGGAACGTGCTTTCAGTTTGTTCCCGTGTGTGAACGTGCTTTCAGTTTGTTCCTGTGGGAACGTGCTTTCAGTTTGTTTGTTCCTGTGTGAACGTGCTTTCAGTTTGTTTGTTCCTGTGTGAACGTGCTTTCAGTTTGTTTGTTCCTGTGTGAACGTGCTTTCAGTTTGTTGCTGTGGGAACGTGCTTTCAGTTTGTTCCTGTGGGAACGTGCTTTCTGTTTGTTTGTTCCTGTGGGAACGTGCTTTCAGTTTGTTCCTGTGGGAACGTGCTTTCAGTTTGTTCCTGTGTGAACGTGCTTTCTGTTTGTTCCTGTGTGATCGTGCTTTCAGTTTGTTCCTGTGGGAACGTGCTTTCAGTTTGTTCCTGTGTGAACGTGCTTTCAGTTAGTTTGTTCCTGTATGAACGTGCTTTTAGTTAGTTTGTTCCTGTGTGAACGTGCTTTCAGTTTGTTTGTTCCTGTGTGAACGTGCTTTCAGTTTGTTCTTTCGTAACCCTTTGTGGTGGTCGGCCTTAGTTTGGAGAGAGAGCAAGATCTTCCTTTCTCTGTCCATCTCTGTGCCGAATGGGGCTGCTCTCTGCTGCACTCGGACTGGACTAAAAGGCTCCTTCCTTCACTTAAGAACTGCCATCCCGTCCCGGCTCCAGAGAATTCTATTATCAGTCTATTATGGTCCCATCCCTGCCCCAGAGGCTCCTAGCATTTGTATTCATTATGGATCCCCATTAGTTCCTGCCAAGGCAGCAGCTACTCTTCCTGGGGTCCAATTTATACCATTTTAAAAACATTACAATACATTCACAGATTTCACAACACACTGTGTGCCCTCAGGCCCCTACTCTACAGCTACCACATATCTACAGTACTAAATCTATGTGTGTGTGTGTGTGTGCATGTGTCTGTGCCTATGTTTGTGTTGCTTCACAGTCCCTGCTGTTCCATAAGGTGTATTTTTACCTGGTTTTACTGCTTGTGTCAGTTACCTGATGTGGAATAGAGTTCCATGTAATCATGGCTCTATGTAGTACTGTGGAATAGAGTTCCATGTAGTCATGGCTCTATGTAGTACTGTGCAATAGAGTTCCATGTAATCATGGCTCTATGTAGTACTGTGGAATAGAGTTCCATGTAGTCATGGCTCTATGTAGTACTGTGGAATAGAGTTCCATGTAGTCATGGCTCTATGTAGTACTGTGGAATAGAGTTCCATGTAGTCATGGCTATATGTAGTACTGTGGAATAGAGTTCCATGTAGTCATGGCTCTATGTAGTACTGTGGAATAGAGTTCCATGTAGTCATGGCTCTATGTAGTACTGTGGAATAGAGTTCCATGTAATCATGGCTCTATGTAGTACTGTGGAATAGAGTTCCATGTAGTCATGGCTATATGTAGTACTGTGGAATAGAGTTCCATGTAGTCATGGCTCTATGTAGTACTGTGGAATAGAGTTCCATGTAGTCATGGCTCTATGTAGTACTGTGGAATAGAGTTCCATGTAATCATGGCTCTATGTAGTACTGTGGAATAGAGTTCCTTGTAGTCATGGCTCTATGTAGTACTGTGGAATAGAGTTCCATGTAGTCATGGCTCTATGTAGTACTGTGGAATAGAGTTCCATGTAGTCATGGCTCTATGTAGTACTGTGGAATAGAGTTCCATGTAGTCATGGCTCTATGTAGTACTGTGGAATAGAGTTCCATGTAGTCATGGCTCTATGTAGTACTGTGGAATAGAGTTCCATGTAATCATGGCTCTATGTAGTACTGTGGAATAGAGTTCCTTGTAGTCATGGCTCTATGTAGTACTGTGGAATAGAGTTCCTTGTAGTCATGGCTCTATGTAGTACTGTGGAATAGAGTTCCTTGTAGTCATGGCTCTATGTAGTACTGTGGAATAGAGTTCCATGTAGTCATGGCTCTATGTAGTACTGTGGAATAGAGTTCCATGTAGTCATGGCTCTATGTAGTACTGTGGAATAGAGTTCCATGTAGTCATGGCTCTATGTAGTACTGTGGAATAGAGTTCCATGTAATCATGGCTCTATGTAGTACTGTGGAATAGAGTTCCATGTAGTCATGGCTCTATGTAGTACTGTGGAATAGAGTTCCATGTAATCATGGCTCTATGTAGTACTGTGGAATAGAGTTCCATGTAGTCATGGCTCTATGTAGTACTGTGGAATAGAGTTCCATGTAATCATGGCTCTATGTAGTACTGTGCACCTCCCATAGTCTGGACTTGAGGACTGTGAAGAGACCTCTGGTGGCATGTCTTGTGGGGTATGCATGGGTGTCCGAGCTGTGTGCCAGTAGTTTAGACAGACAGCTCGGTGCATTCAACATAAATACAAGTAGTGATGAAGTCCATCTCTCTTCCACTTTCAGCCAGGAGAGATGGACATTCATATTATTAATATTAGCTGTCTGTGTCCATCCGTGCTGCTCTGTTCTGAGCCAATTGCAATTTTCCTAAGTCTCTCTTTGTGGCATCCGACCACACGACTGAACAGTAGTCCAGATGTGACTAAACTAGGGCCCCTAGGACCCCTAGATCGTGTTGTTAAGAAGGCAGAGCAGCACTTTATTATGGACAGACTTATCCCCATCTTAGCTACTCCTGTATCGACATGTTTTGACCATGACGGTTTACAATCCAGGGTTACTCCAAGCAGTTTAGTCACCTCAACATGCTCAATTCCCACATTATTTATTACACGATTTAGTTGAGGTTTAGGGTTTAGTGAATGATTTGTCCCAAATACAATGCTTTTAGTTTTAGAAATATTTAGGACTAACTTATTCCTTTCCACACACTCTTTGTTAAGTGCTGCAGTCGTTTCAGTCGCTGTTGTAGCTGACATGTATAGTGTTGAGTCATCTGGAAACATAGACACACTGGCTTTACTCAAAGCATGTCGTTAGTGAAGATTGAAAAAAGTAATGGGCCAAGACAACTGCCCTGGGGAATTCCTGATTCTACCTGGATTTTGTTGGAGAGGCTTCTGTGTTCTGTTCGACGGTTAACTCTTTATCCACAATGTAGCAGGGGGTGTGAAGCCATAACACATACACTACCGTTCAAATGTTTGAGGTCACCTAGAAATGTCCTTGTTTTTGGAAGAAAAGCTAAATATTGGTCCATTTTAAAATAACATCAAATTGATCAGAAATACAGTGTAGACATTGTTAATGTTGTAAATGACTATTGTAGCTGGAAACGGCAGATTTTTATGGAATATCTACATTAGGTGTACAGAGGCCCATTATCAGCAACCACCACTCCTGTGTTCCAAGGGCACGTTGTGTTAGCTAATCCAAGTTCATCATTTTAAAAGGCTAATTAATAATTAGAAAACCCTCTGTTCTGATTAAAGAAGCAATAAAACTGGCCTTTAGACTAGTTGAGTATCTGGAGCCACAGCATTTGTGGGTTCAATTACAGGCTCAAAATGGTCAGAAACAAAGACCTTTCTTCTGAAACTCGTCAGTCTATTCTTGTTCTGAGAAATGAAGGCTATTCAATGCGAGAAATTGCCAAGAAACTGAAGATCTCGTACAACGCTGTGTACTACTCCCTTCACAGAACAGCACAAACTGGCTCTAACCAGAATAGAAAGAGTAGTGGGAGGCCCCTGTGCACAACTGAGCAAGAGGGTAAGTACATTAGTGTCTAGTTGTAGAAACAGATGCCTCACAAGTCCTCATTAAATAGTACCCGCGAAACACCAGTCTCAACTTCAACAGTGAAGAGGTGACTCCGGGATGCTGACCTTCTAGGCAGAGTTCCTCTGTCCAGTCTCAACGTCAACAGTGAAGAGGCGATTCAGGGATGCTGACCTTCTAGGCAGAGTTCCTCTGTCCAGTGTCTGTGTTATTTTGCCCATCTTAATATTTTATTTTTATTTTTTATTTTACCCCCTTTTCTCCCCAATTTCGTGGTATCCAATTGTTAGTAGCTACTATCTTGTCTCATCGCTACAATTCCCGTACGGGCTCGGGAGAGACGAAGGTCGAAAGTCATGCGTCCTCCGATACACAACCCTACTCTGCCTAGAAGACCAGCATCCCGAAGTCGCCTCTTCACTGTTGACGTTGAGACTGGTGTTTAACCTACTGTTTAACCAGCTATATACCCGCCTGGTGGAGAACTGGTACCATGATCATGCTCTTCTCTCTGTGGTCCTATAGAGACCTACTGTTTAACCAGCTTTATACTGTACCCGCCTGGTGGAGAACTGGTACGATGATCATGCTCTTCTCTCTGTGGTCCTATAGGGACCTACTGTTTAACCAGCTATATACCCGCATGGTGAAGAACTGGTACCATGAACGTGCTCTTCTCTCTGTGGTCCTATAGAGACCTACTGTTTAACCAGCTTTATACTGTACCCGCCTGGTGGAGAACTGGTACGATGATCATGCTCTTCTCTCTGTGGTCCTATAGGGACCTACTGTTTAACCAGCTGTATACCCGCCTGGTGGAGAACTGTGTGGCTCGGGGGGTCTTCCTGGAGAGTTTGGAACCCTACATCGTGTCGGAGCGTCTGGGCTGTGTGACCGCTCCCGTCATGAGAGACCTGCTGACCCACCTACAGGATAACAACATGATGGACAGTGTAGAGAACTGTCTGATACATCTGGACATCACCAGCCTCGACATACAACAGGTAGGGAGGAGACGGGGGAGGAGACTGTGGAGGAGACTGGGGACAGAGTAGACGGGGGGAGGAGACGAGACGGGGGGAGGAGACGAGACGGGGGGAGGAGACGAGACGGGGGGAGGAGACGAGACGGGGGGAGGAGACGAGACGGGGGAGGAGACGAGACGGGGGGAGGAGACGAGACCGGGGGGAGGAGACGAGACCGGGGGGAGGAGACGAGACCGGGGGGAGGGGACGAGACCGGGGGGAGGGGACGAGACCGGGGGGAGGGGACGAGACCGGGGGAGGAGACGAGACGGGGGGAGGAGACGAGACGGGGGGAGGAGACGAGACGGGGGGAGGAGACGAGACCGGGGGGAGGAGACGAGACCGGGGGGAGGGGACGAGACCGGGGGGAGGAGACGAGACCGGGGGGAGGGGACGAGACCGGGGGGAGGGGACGAGACCGGGGGGAGGGGACGAGACCGGGGGGAGGGGACGAGACCGGGGGGAGGGGAGGAGACCGGGGGGAGGGGAGGAGACCGGAGGGGGGGAGGGGAGGAGATCGGAGGAGACGGGGGAGGAGACAGGGGAGGAGACTGGGGGGGGAGGAGACTGGGGGGGGAGGAGACAGGGGAGGAGACTGGGGACGGAGTAGACGGGGGGAGGAGACGAGACGGGGGGAGGGGAGGAGACCGGGGGGAGGGGAGGAGACCGGGGGGAGGGGAGGAGACCGGGGGGAGGGGAGGAGACCGGGGGGAGGGGAGGAGACATGGGAGAAGAGGAGAGGAGAGGTGGTGATGATGTCTGTCAGTCAGTGTTGCCTCTCTTCCCTCTAGATATTTACTACTGTCATTAACCTTGTTCCAATCAGCAGCATGACAAGTCTGTAGACTCCAGTAGTAACCTGTTCTCTCCCTGTGTATCCAGGTGGTCCAGATGTGTTGGGACAACCAGCTGTATGATGCCATGATCTACGTGTTCAACAGGGGAATGAATGACTACATCACCCCTATGGAGGTACTATAATACTGTTTAATGACTACATCACCCCTATGGAGGTACTATAATACTGTTTAGTGACTACATCACCCCTATGGAGGTACTATAATACTGTTTAATGACTACATCACCCCTATGGAGGTACTATAATACTGTTTAATGACTACATCACCCCTATGGAGGTACTATAATACTGTTTAATGACTACATCACCCCTATGGAGGTACTATAATACTGTTTAATGACTACATCACCCCTATGGAGGTACTATAATACTGTTTAATGACTACATCACCCCTATGGAGGTACTATAATACTGTTTAATGACTACATCACCCCTATGGAGGTACTATAATACTGTTTAATGACTACATCACCCCTATGGAGGTACTATAATACTGTTTAATGACTACATCACCCCTATGGAGGTACTATAATACTGTTTAATGACTACATCACCCCTATGGAGGTACTATAATACTGTTTAATGACTACATCACCCCTATGGAGGTACTATAATACTGTTTAATGACTACATCACCCCTATGGAGTTACTATAATACTGTTTAATGACTACGTCACCCCTATGGAGGTACTATAATACTGTTTAATGACTACATCACCCCTATGGAGGTACTATAATACTGTTTAATGACTACATCACCCCTATGGAGGTACTATAATACTGTTTAATGACTACATCACCCCTATGGAGGTACTATAATACTGTTTAATGACTACATCACCCCCATAGAGGTACTATAATACTGTTTAATGACTACATCACCCCTATGGAGGTACTATAATACTGTTTAGTGACTACATCACCCCTATGGAGGTACTATAATACTGTTTAATGACTACATCACCCCTATGGAGGTACTATAATACTGTTTAATGACTACATCACCCCTATGGAGGTACTATAATACTGTTTAATGACTACATCACCCCTATGGAGGTACTATAATACTGTTTAGTGACTACATCACCCCTATGGAGGTACTATAATACTGTTTAGTGACTACATCACCCCTATGGAGGTACTATAATACTGTTTAATGACTACATCACCCCTATGGAGGTACTATAATACTGTTTAATGACTACATCACCCCTATGGAGGTACTATAATACTGTTTAATGACTACATCACCCCTATGGAGGTACTATAATACTGTTTAATGACTACATCACCCCTATGGAGGTACTATAATACTGTTTAATGACTACATCACCCCTATGGAGGTACTATAATACTGTTTAGTGACTACATCACCCCTATGGAGGTACTATAATACTGTTTAGTGACTACATCACCCCTATGGAGGTACTATAATACTGTTTAATGACTACATCACCCCTATGGAGGTACTATAATACTGTTTAATGACTACATCACCCCCATAGAGGTACTATAATACTGTTTAATGACTACATCACCCCTATGGAGGTACTATAATACTGTTTAATGACTACATCACCCCTATGGAGGTACTATAATACTGTTTAATGACTACATCACCCCTATGGAGGTACTATAATACTGTTTAATGACTACATCACCCCTATGGAGGTACTATAATACTGTTTAGTGACTACATCACCCCTATGGAGGTACTATAATACTGTTTAATGACTACATCACCCCTATGGAGGTACTATAATACTGTTTAGTGACTACATCACCCCTATGGAGGTACTATAATACTGTTTAGTGACTACATCACCCCTATGGAGGTACTATAATACTGTTTAATGACTACATCACCCCTATGGAGGTACTATAATACTGTTTAGTGACTACATCACCCCTATGGAGGTACTATAATACTGTTTAATGACTACATCACCCCTATGGAGGTACTATAATACTGTTTAATGACTACATCACCCCTATGGAGGTACTATAATACTGTTTAATGACTACGTCACCCCTATGGAGGTACTATAATACTGTTTAGTGACTACATCACCCCTATGGAGGTACTATAATACTGTTTAATGACTACATCACCCCTATGGAGGTACTGACATGTTAGTCATTTAGACTCTTATCCAGAGTGACTGACAGGTTTCACACCCTTTTGTCTTTCATATTGTTTTCTTATTTCCTGGATATGAAAGAATCTACATAAACAACACTATCTTCCACACACATTCTGTCTCTCCCTCCCTCTTCCTCTCCCCCTGCCTCTCTCTCTCTCTCCCTCCCTGTCTCTCTCTCTCTCCCTCCCTGTCTCTCTCTCTCTCCCCCCCTGTCTCTCTCTCTCCCCCCTGTCTCTCTCTCTCCCCCCTGTCTCTCTCTCTCCCCCCCTGTCTCTCTCTCTCCCCCCCTGTCTCTCTCTCTCCCCCCTGTCTCTCTCTCCCCTGTCTCTCTCTCTCCCCCCCTGTCTCTCTCTCTCCCCCCCTGTCTCTCTCTCTCCCCCCCTGTCTCTCTCTCTCCCCCCCTGTCTCTCTCTCTCCCCCCCTGTCTCTCTCTCTCCCCCCCTGTCTCTCTCTCTCCCCCCCTGTCTCTCTCTCTCCCCCCTGTCTCTCTCTCTCCCCCCTGTCTCTCTCTCTCCCCCCTGTCTCTCTCTCTCTCCCCCCTGTGTCTCTCTCTCGCCCCCCCCTGTCTCTCTCTCTCTCTCGCCCCCCCCTGTCTCTCTCTCTCTCTCCCCCCCGTCTCTCTCGCTCTCTCCCCCCCGTCTCTCTCGCTCTCTCCCCCCCTGTCTCTCTCGCTCTCTCTCTCTCCCTGTCTCTCTCGCTCTCTCTCTCTCTCCCTGTCTCTCTCTCTCTCTCTCTCCCCCCCTGTCTCTCTCTCTCTGTCTCTCCCCCCCTGTCTCTCTCTCTCCCCCCCCTGTCTCTCTCTCTCCCTGTCTCGCTCTCTCTCTGTCTCAGCCTGGTGTTATGTGTTTCTCTCTTTCTCCTTCCTTTGTGGGACTGATCCTCTTAGTCTGAAGGTAGATGAAAGCTGAGTGTGTGTTGTTAAGCTACTCCTCTGAACCCACAGATGAAAGCAGACTGATGGGGGGGAGGGACGAGGTATATGTATTACAGGTGTCCTCTCTGGTTCTCTCTGCCTCTCTCTGGTTCTCTCTGCCTCTCTGGTTATCTGGTTCTCTCTGCCCCTCTCTGGTTATCTGGTTCTCTCTGCCTCTCTCTGGTTATCTGGTTCTCTCTGCCTCTCTCTGGTTATCTGGTTCTCTCTGCCTCTCTCTTGTTATCTGGTTCTATCTGCCTCTCTCTGGTTATCTGGTTCTCTCTGCCTCTCTCTGGTTATCTGGTTCTCTCTGCCCCTCTCTGGTTATCTGGTTCTCTCTGCCCCTCTCTGGTTATCTGGTTCTATCTGCCTCTCTCTGGTTATCTGGTTCTCTCTGCCTCTCTCTGGTTCTCTCTGCCTCTCTCTGGTTATCTGGTTCTCTCTGCCTCTCTCTGGTTCTCTCTGCCTCTCTCTGGTTATCTGGTTCTCTCTGCCTCTCTCTGGTTCTCTCTGCCTCTGGTTATCTGGTTCTCTCTGCCTCTGGTTTTCTGGTTCTCTCTGCCTCTCTCTGGTTCTCTCTGCCTCTCTCTGGTTATCTGGTTCTCTCTGCCTCTCTCTGGTTCTCTCTGCCTCTCTCTGGTTATCTGGTTCTCTCTGCCTCTCTCTGGTTCTCTTTGCCTCTCTCTGGTTATCTGGTTCTCTCTGCCTCTCTCTGGTTCTCTCTGCCTCTCTCTGGTTCTCTCTGCCTCTCTCTGGTTCTCTCTGCCTCTCTCTGGTTCTCTCTGCCTCTCTCTGGTTCTCTCTGCCTCTCTCTGGTTATCTGGTTATCTGCCTCTCTCTGGTTATCTGGTTCTCTCTGCCTCTCTCTGGTTATCTGGTTCTCTCTGCCTCTCTCTGGTTATCTGCCTCTCTCTGCCTCTCTCTGGTTATCTGGTTATCTCAGCCTCTCTCTGGTTCTCCCAGCCTCTCTCTGGTTCTCTCTGGTTATCTGGTTATCTGCCTCTCTCTGGTTATCTGGTTCTCTCTGCCTCTCTCTGGTTATCTGGTTCTCTCTGCCTCTCTCTGGTTATCTGGTTCTCTCAGCACCATTATCTACCAGTCCCCTGGGGAGCGACGGGGGCTTTGATTTGTTCAATGAACCAACCTAAACTAAAAGGAATCTAACAGAAATGAAAGAAGCCCTAAGGCTGCTGGGAAAAATCCTTTTGAAATATGAGACGAGGTGTCACAAAGAATCCTGATGAAGAAATGATGTAGTGCTACGGCTACAGCCTAGGGACAAACTGTCAGAGAGAGTGGAGTTTTTAATCAAAGGAGATGTATGAACTTGACCCCTGAGGTTTCTCTTCCTGTGTTTCAGAAACTCTTCCAGGTCATTGGCCCCCCGCTGAGAGAAGGCAGGGCCCTCACAGGTAGGCACTGGTTCCATGATTCATTGAACACCAGCCTGGACTTCTTAGTGGGAGTAAAGACAAGGCCCTCCGGAAATAAATCACTCAGAAAGAAGATTTGTAGTTTTTCAACAAGTCAACATGTCTAATAATTAATAAATAAATAACTCAGAAAGAAGATTTGTCTATTTCTGCCTGACAGATGAACAGGTGGTGATGGGTAACAAGCTGCTCGTTTATATCAGGTACAGTCACACATATACATCCTGTCTCTCTCTCTCGCTCTTTCTCTCTCTATATCTCTCTTTCTATCTCTCCTCTGTCTGTCTGTTTGTCTCTCTCTCTCTCGCTCTTTCTCTCTCTATATCTCTCTTTCTAGCTCTCCTCTGTCTGTCTCTGTCTCTCTCTCTCTCTAGATATCTCTCTCTATCTCTCCTCTGTCTGTTTCTCTCTCTCGCTCTATATCTCTCTTTCTATCTCTCCTCTGTCTGTTTGTCTCTCTCTCGATCTCTCTCTCTCTCTCTCTCTGTCTGTTTGTCTCTCTCTCTCTCGCTCTTTCTCTCTCTCTATCTCTCTTTCTATCTCCTTCTCTGTTTGTCTGTTTCACTCTCACACACACTCACACTCTCTCTCTCTCTCTCTCTCTCTCTCTCTCTCTCTGACACACAGTAATGTATTTCCTTCCTCCCTCAGCTGCTCTCTGGCAGGCCGGGCCTATCCACTAGGAGACATCCCAGAGGACCTGGTGTCTCAAGTCAAGAACCAGGTACGTGTGTGTATCAGGGACAGATTCCTGGAATGTTCCCCCCTTTGTGACAGACCTCTACATCCCCCATGTTGCTGTAAGGACTGTGTTAATGAGGTATACTCCTCTCTACATCCCCCATGTTGCTGTAAGGACTGTGTTAATGAGGTATCCTCCTCTCTACATCCCCCATGTTGCTGTAAGGACTGTGTTAATGAGGTATACTCCTCTCTACATCCCCCATGTTGCTGTAAGGACTGTGTTAATGAGGTATACTCCTCTCTACATCCCCCATGTTGCTGTAAGGACTGTGTTAATGAGGTATACTCCTCTCTACATCCCCCATGTTGCTGTAAGGACTGTGTTAATGAGGTATACTCCTCTCTACATCCCCCATGTTGCTGTAAGGACTGTGTTAATGAGGTATACTCCTCTCTACATCCCCCATGTTGCTGTAAGGACTGTGTTAATGAGGTATACTCCTCTCTACATCCCCCATGTTGCTGTAAGGACTGTGTTAATGAGGTATACTCCTCTCTACATCCCCCATGTTGCTGTAAGGACTGCGTTAATGAGGTATACTCCTCTCTACATCCCCCATGTTGCTGTAAGGACTGCGTTAATGAGGTATACTCCTCTCTACATCCCCCATGTTGCTGTAAGGACTGTGTTAATGAGGTATACTCCTCTCTACATCCCCCATGTTGCTGTAATGACTGTGTTAATGAGGTATACTCCTCTCTACATCCCCCATGTTGCTGTAAGGACTGTGTTAATGAGGTATACTCCTCTCTACATCCTCCGTGTTGCTGTAAGGACTGTGTTAATGAGGTATACTCCTCTCTACATCCCCCATGTTGCTGTAAGGACTGCGTTAATGAGGTATACTCCTCTCTACATCCCCCATGTTGCTGTAAGGACTGCGTTAATGAGGTATACTCCTCTCTACACCCCCCATGTTGCTGTAAGGACTGTGTTAATGAGGTATACTCCTCTCTACACCCCCCATGTTGCTGTAAGGACTGTGTTAATGAGGTATACTCCTCTGTGTTGCTGTAAGGACTGTGTTAATGAGGTATACTCCTCTCTACATCCCCTGTGTTGCTGTAAGGACTGTGTTAATGAGGTATCCTCCTCCATGTTGCTGTAAGGACTGTGTTAATGAGGTATACCCCTCTCTAAATCCCCGTGTTGCTGTAAGGACTGTGTTAATGAGGTATACTCCTCTCTACATCCCCCATGTTGCTGTAAGGACTGTGTTAATGAGGTATACTCCTCTCTACATCCTCCGTGTTGCTGTAAGGACTGTGTTAATGAGGTATACTCCTCTCTACATCCTCCGTGTTGCTGTAAGGACTGTGTTAATGAGGTATACTCCTCTCTACATCCCCCGTGTTGCTGTAAGGAGTGTATTAATGAGGTATACTCCTCTCTACATCCCCCGTGTTGCTGTAATGACTGTGTTAATGAGGTATCCTCCATGTTGCTGTAATGACTGTGTTAATGAGGTATCCTCATCTCTCTGCAGGGTGTTTCCTCTCTGTAGTTCTTCAAATGACTGATTAGGGTGGTGGGGGGTCCTTGGGAGGACATTGGACACAGTAACACACTAACACACACACTAGCAGTAACACACACTAGCAGTAACACTCACGGTAACAGTAACACACACGGTAACAGTAACACACACGGTAACAGTAACACACACGGTAACAGTAACACACACGGTAACAGTAACACTCACGGTAACAGTAACACTCACGGTAACAGTAACACTCACGGTAACAGTAACACTCACGGTAACAGTAACACTCACGGTAACAGTAACACTCACGGTAACAGTAACACTCACGGTAACAGTAACACTCACGGTAACAGTAACACTCAGAGTAACAGTAACACTCACGGTAACACACACGGTAACAGTAACACTCAGGGTAACAGTAACACTCATGGTAACAGTAACACTCATGGTAACAGTAACACACACGGTAACAGTAACACTCACGGTAGCAGTAACACACACGGTAACAGTAACACTCACGGTAACAGTAACACTCACGGTAACAGTAACACTCACGGTAGCAGTAACACACACGGTAACAGTAACACTCACGGTAACAGTAACACTCACGGTAACAGTAACACTCACGGTAACAGTAACACTCACGGTAACAGTAACACTCACGGTAACAGTAACACACACGGTAACAGTAACACTCACGGTAACAGTAACACTCACGGTAACAGTAACACTCACGGTAACAGTAACACTCACGGTAACAGTAACACTCACGGTAACAGTAACACTCACGGTAACAGTAACACTCAGAGTAACAGTAACACTCACGGTAACACACACGGTAACAGTAACACTCAGGGTAACAGTAACACTCATGGTAACAGTAACACTCATGGTAACAGTAACACACACGGTAACAGTAACACTCACGGTAGCAGTAACACACACGGTAACAGTAACACTCACGGTAACAGTAACACTCACGGTAACAGTAACACTCACGGTAGCAGTAACACACACGGTAACAGTAACACTCACGGTAACAGTAACACTCACGGTAACAGTAACACTCACGGTAACAGTAACACTCACGGTAACAGTAACACACACGGTAACAGTAACACTCACGGTAACAGTAACACTCACGGTAACAGTAACACTCACGGTAACACACACGGTAACAGTAACACACACGGTAACGGTAACACACACGGTAACAGTAACACTCACGGTAACAGTAACACACAGGGTAACAGTAACACTCACGGTAACAGTAACACACACGGTAACAGTAACACTCACGGTAGCAGTAACACTCACGGTAACAGTAACACACATGGTAACAGTAACACACACGGTAACAGTAACACTCACGGTAACAGTAACACTCACGGTAGCAGTAACACACACGGTAACAGTAACACTCACGGTAACAGTAACACTCACGGTAACAGTAACACTCACGGTAACAGTAACACACATGGTAACAGTAACACACACGGTAACAGTAACACTCACGGTAACAGTAACACTCACGGTAGCAGTAACACACACGGTAACAGTAACACACACGGTAACAGTAACACTCACGGTAACAGTAACACACACGGTAACAGTAACACTCACGGTAGCAGTAACACACACGGTAACAGTAACACTCACGGTAACAGTAACACACACGGTAACAGTAACACTCACGGTAACACTCACAGTAACAGTAACACACACGGTAACAGTAACACTCACGGTAACAGTAACACTCACGGTAACAGTAACACTCACGGTAACAGTAACACACACGGTAACAGTAACACTCACGGTAACAGTAACACTCACGGTAACAGTAACACACATGGTAACAGTAACACTCACGGTAACAGTAACACACACGGTAACAGTAACACACACGGTAACAGTAACACACACGGTAACAGTAACACACACGGTAACAGTAACACACACGGTAACAGTAACACTCACGGTAACAGTAACACACACGGTAACAGTAACACTCACGGTAACAGTAACACACACGGTAACAGTAACACACACGGTAACAGTAACACACACGGTAACAGTAACACACACGGTAACAGTAACACACAAGGTAACAGTAACACTCACTGTACTGTCAGGGTTCCTCCTCAGTAGAGCCAGTTAAATGGTTTTAGTTAGAGGCAGAACTGATGGGCCTGTTTGTCCTGAACAGGGAAGCATTTAGTGGGATAAACTTTGCTTGTGTGTGTGTGTGTGTGTGTGTGTGTGTGTGTGTGTGTGTGTGTGTGTGGGGATTGATGTTAGTGTGACGTTGAACAGGTGTAATAGCCTATGTGATCTGTGAGTGTGTGTGTCCATATGCATGTGTCGGGTGTGTGTGTGTGTGTTGGATATGTGTGTGTGTGTCCATATGCATGTGTCGGATGTGTGTGTGTCCATATGCATGTGTCGGATGTGTGTGTGTCCATATGCATGTGTCGGATGTGTGTGTGTCCATATGCATGTGTCGGATGTGTGTGTGTGTCCATATGCATGTGTCGGATGTGTGTGTGTCCATATGCATGTGTCGGATGTGTGTGTGTGTCCATATGCATGTGTCGGATGTGTGTGTGTGTC
This sequence comes from Oncorhynchus mykiss, assembly GCF_057628025.1. Taxonomy (NCBI): domain Eukaryota; kingdom Metazoa; phylum Chordata; class Actinopteri; order Salmoniformes; family Salmonidae; genus Oncorhynchus; species Oncorhynchus mykiss. Next base: position 13,951,146 of record NC_143039.1, read on the forward strand.
CATATGCATGTGTCGGATGTGTGTGTGTGTCCATATGCATGTGTCGGGTGTGTGTGTGTCCATATGCATGTGTCGGATGTGTGTGTGTCTGATGTGTGTGTGTGTCTGATGTATTGTATAAGGGAGTCAGGTCAGGGTGAAATGTAGAACATGATCAAAGAGAGACAGAGAGGTTTGATCTCTGAGAGACTGTTTTCCTCCCGCTCGATTTCATCCCCCTCTCCTCTCATCCCTCTCTCCTCTCATCCCTCTCCCCCCTCTCTCCTCCCTCTCTTCCATCTCTTCCCTCTCTCCTCACCTCCCTCTTCCCTCTCTCCTCTCCTCCCTCTCTCCCCTCTCCTCTCTCCTCCCTCTTTCCTCTCTCCTCTCCTCCCTCTTTCCTCTCTCCTCTCCTCCCTCTTCCCTTTCTCCTCCCCCTCTCTCCTCCCTCTTTCCTCTCTCCTCTAATCCCTCTTTCCTCTCTTCCCTCTCCTCCCTCTCTCATCTCTTCCCTCTCCTCCCTCTCTCCTCTCTTCCCTCTCCTTCCTCTCTCCTCTTCTGTCTCTTCCCTCTCTCTCTCCCTCCTCCTCTCTCCTCCCTCCTCTCTCTTTCTCGTCTCTCCCCTCTCCCTCCTTCTCTCTCCTCTCCTCTCCCTCCTTCTCTCCTTCCTCCTCTCTCTCCTCTCCCTCCTCATTTCTCTCTCCTCTATCCTCCTTTCTTTCTCCTCTCTCCTCTCTCTCTCCTCTCTCTCTCCTCTCTCTCGCCTCCTTTCTTTCTCCTCTCTCTCTCCTCTCTCCTCTCCCTCCTCCTCCTCCCTCCTTGTCTCTCCTCCTCCCTCATCTTTGATAGGAAGTGTCATCATCCATAATTATGAGGTAGAGGTCTGGATGAAGGAGGCTGTACACCTGTTCAACTCTCCCCTCGTCTCCCTCTCGCCACCTCTCTTCTCTTCTTTATCTTTGAAGCCCCTTCTCTCCCTCGTCTATGTCCCAAATCTCACACACACATACACACACTTCAAATGGCCTCTCAATAATGTAGTGATTGTGTTCTGTCTGAATGGGGCGATAATGGGACATATTCTTTCATGTTCTGTCGCTCTCTCTCTGTTTCTCTTTCTCTCTGTTTCTCTCCCTTCTTTCTTTCTCTCCTTTCTCTCTTTCTCTCTTTCTCTCTTTCTTTCTTTCTTTCTTTCTCTAAATTGCCTCTCAATAATGTAGTGATTGCAGAGATGGAGTTGTTTTGTGTTCTGATTGAATGGGAGGATAATGAGCCATATTCTTTCATGTTCTCTCTTTCTCTCTCTCTGTTTTTCTTTCTCTCTCTCAGTTTCTCTCTCTCTCTCTCTCTTTCTTCATGGCCTCTCAATAATGTAGTAATTGCAGAGAGGGAGTTGTATTCTGTCTGAATGGGAGGATAATGAGCCATATTCTTTCATGTTCGCTCTCTCTCTGCATGTTTATATCTGGGATGCCACGGCAACCACACAGGTTAGGAGGAGAGGCTAGTGTGTGTGTGGGGTATCCATGGAAACCAGGTCCCATGTGACGATGTGCTGGTTTTTCATTCAGATGGCAGATCAATGTTCCATGTATGTTAAGTGATGTTGTTTTGAGGAAGTGATGAACTTTAACATACCACTGGTGTCTCTGTCTCTGTGTCTGTCTGTGTCTCTGTCTCTGTGTGTGTGTCTCTCTGTGTGTGTGTCTCTCTGTGTGTGTCTCTCTCTGTGTGTGTGTCTCTCTGTGTGTGTGTCTCTGTGTGTGTGTGTCTCTGTGTGTGTGTGTCTCTGTGTGTGTGTCTCTCTGTGTGTGTGTCTCTGTGTGTGTGTCTCTCTGTGTGTGTGTGTCTCTCTCTGTGTGTGTCTCTCTCTGTGTGTGTCTCTCTCTGTGTGTGTCTCTCTCTGTGTGTGTGTCTCTCTGTGTGTGTGTCTCTCTGTGTGTGTGTCTGTGTGTGTGCGTCTCTCTGTGTGCGTCTCTCTGTGTGCGTCTGTCTCTGTGTGTGTCTCTCTCTGTGTGTGTGTCTCTCTCTGTGTGTGTGTCTCTCTCTGTGTGTGTGTCTCTCTCTGTGTGTGTGTCTCTCTCTGTGTGTGTCTCTCTGTGTGTGTGTGTGTGTCTCTGTGTGTGTGTGTTGTGTGTCTGTCTCTCTGTGTGTGGTGTCCTCTCCAGGTGTTTGAGTTCCTGATCAGGCTCCACTCTGCGGAGGCGGGTCAGGAGGAGGAGTTGTACCCTTACATCAGAACCCTGGTCCACTTCGACACACCAGAGTTCCTCAACGTTCTGGCCCTGGTGAGCCAAGTCTGGGAAACACTACAGAAAACTACAACCACACCTCAGAGAACTACAAGTACAACTCCACCCACACAGGGAGAGGTAGAAGCCTAGCATGGGTCTTACTTAGCCTATGAGGCAGCCAATCAAACAATCAATTCTTCAATTGATTGATTTGACCAATGAGGATCCAGCACACAACTAATTTAAGGATTGTTTTTAAAGGAGCACTGAGCACTTTTTCTATCGTTTCAGTCAACAGTCAATCAATCAGTCAATCAATCAATCAGTCAACAGTCAATCAATCAGTCAATCAGTCAATCAGTCAATCAATCAATCAGTCAATCAGTCAATCAATCAGTCAATCAATCAGTCAATCAATCAGTCAATCAATCAGTCAATCAATCAATCAGTCAACAGCCAATCAATCAGTCAACAGTCAATACAATCAGTCAACAGTCAATACAATCTGTCATTATGAATGATCACCCACTGACTCCGTCCGCCCGTCAGTCAGTTAACCAGCTGTACCAATCGTTCAGGTCTCTACAAGTCTACAGACACAGCTGGTCAGTCAACATGTAAGTAGGAGTCATTCTGTCACTTGGTTTGTTTTTCAACACATCAAGAGGTTCTGTCAGACTGTCTCTCTGCTTTCACCTTCTGATCAACCTGTTTGACTGACTCTTCCTGTTTTTAGTTAAACGCTTTGTGTGTCCGTGTGTGTGTGTGTGTCCGTGTGCGTGCGTGTGTTTCCGTGTGTGTGTGTGTGTGTGTCCGTGTGTGTGTGTCCGTGTGTGTGTGTGTGTGTGTGTCCGTGTGTGTGTGTGTGTGTGTCCGTGTGTGTGTGTGTGTGTGTGTCCGTGTGTGTGCGTGTGTGTCCGTGTGCGTGCGTGCGTGTGTGTCCGTGTGCGTGTGTGTGTGTCCGTGTGTGTGTCCGTGTGTGTGCGTCCGTGCGTGTGTGTGTGTGTGTCCGTGTGCGTGTGTGTGTGTGTCCGTCCGTGTGTGTGCGTGTCCGTGTGTGTGCGTGTGTGTGTGTGCGTGTGTGTCCGTGCCTGTGTGTGTGTGTGTGTGTGTGTCCGGCCAGCGGGGGGTAACAGTCCCAACATATTGTATTGTTCTTGTCCTCGTGCAGCTGACCTCGTGGTTTGTTTCTCTTTTGTTTCCACATTCTGTCTGTTCTCCGCCCTCCTCAGACGTTGGAGGACTTTAAGAATGACAAGCAGGCTCTGGAATACCAGCAGAGGATTGTAGACATTTTACTGAAGGTACAGCATCTCTCTCTATTTCAATTCAAGGGCTTTGTTGGCATGGGAACATATGTTTACATTGTCAAAGCAAGTGAACTAGATAACTTCCTCTCGTTTCTTCTCTTTCTCTCACCCTCTCTTTGACTGAACTTCCTCACTTTTCTCCTGATGTCCTCTCTCTCCTAATGTCCTCCCTCTCTCTTTGACTGAACTTCCTCTCTCTCTCCTGATGTCCTCTCTCCTCTTCCTCTTAATGTCTGAACTGTCTGTTCTCTCACGTCTTTACTCTTTTTCTCACTGAACTCTTCTGACCTCTGTCTCCCTTCTCCTCCCATCTCTAACTGTTCTGTTCTGACCTCTGTCTCCCTTCTCCTCCCATCTCTAACTGTTCTGACCTCTGTCTCTCTTTCTCCTCCCATCTCTAACTGTTCTGTTCTGACCTCTATCTCCCTTTCTCCTCCCATCTCTAACTGTTCTGACCTCTGTCTCCCTTCTCCTCCCATCTCTAACTGTTCTGACCTCTGTCTCTCTTTCTCCTCCCATCTCTAACTGTTCTGACCTCTGTCTCCCTTCTCCTCCCATCTCTAACTGTTCTCTTCTGACCTCTGTCTCCCTTCTCCTCCCATCTCTAACTGTTCTGTTCTGACCTCTGTCTCCCTTTCTCCTCCCATCTCTAACTGTTCTGACCTCTGTCTCCCTTTCTCCTCCCATCTCTAACTGTTCTGACCTCTGTCTCCCTTCTCCTCCCATCTCTAACTGTTCTCTTCTGACCTCTGTCTCCCTTCTCCTCCCATCTCTAACTGTTCTGTTCTGACCTCTGTCTCCCTTTCTCCTCCCATCTCTAACTGTTCTGACCTCTGTCTCCCTTTCTCCTCCCATCTCTAACTGTTCTGACCTCTGTCTCCCTTTCTCCTCCCATCTCTAACTGTTCTGTTCTGACCTCTGTCTCCCTTTCTCCTCCCATCTCTAACTGTTCTGTTCTGACCTCTGTCTCCCTTTCTCCTCCCATCTCTAACTGTTCTGTTCTGACCTCTGTCTCCCTTTCTCCTCCCATCTCTAACTGTTCTGTTCTGACCTCTGTCTCCCTTTCTCCTCCCATCTCTAACTGTTCTGTTCTGACCTCTGTCTCCCTTTCTCCTCCCATCTCTAACTGTTCTGTTCTGACCTCTGTCTCCCTTTCTCCTCCCATCTCTAACTGTTCTGACCTCTGTCTCCCTTTCTCCTCCCATCTCTAACTGTTCTGTTCTGACCTCTGTCTCCCTTTCTCCTCCCATCTCTAACTGTTCTGTTCTGACCTCTGTCTCTCTTTCTCCTCCCATCTCTAACTGTTCTGACCTCTGTCTCCCTTCTCCTCCCATCTCTAACTGTTATGTTCTGACCTCTGTCTCCCTTTCTCCTCCCATCTCTAACTGTTCTGACCTCTGTCTCCCTTTCTCCTCCCATCTCTAACTGTTCTGTTCTGACCTCTGTCTCCCTTTCTCCTCCCATCTCTAACTGTTCTGACCTCTGTCTCTCTTTCTCCTCCCATCTCTAACTGTTCTGACCTCTGTCTCCCTTTCTCCTCCCATCTCTAACTGTTCTGTTCTGACCTCTGTCTCCCTTTCTCCTCCCATCTCTAACTGTTCTGTTCTGACCTCTGTCTCCCTTTCTCCTCCCATCTCTAACTGTTCTGTTCTGACCTCTGTCTCCCTTTCTCCTCCCATCTCTAACTGTTCTGTTCTGACCTCTGTCTCCCTTTCTCCTCCCATCTCTAACTGTTCTGTTCTGACCTCTGTCTCCCTTTCTCCTCCCATCTCTAACTGTTCTGTTCTGACCTCTGTCTCCCTTTCTCCTCCCATCTCTAACTGTTCTGACCTCTGTCTCCCTTTCTCCTCCCATCTCTAACTGTTCTGTTCTGACCTCTGTCTCCCTTTCTCCTCCCATCTCTAACTGTTCTGTTCTGACCTCTGTCTCTCTTTCTCCTCCCATCTCTAACTGTTCTGACCTCTGTCTCCCTTCTCCTCCCATCTCTAACTGTTATGTTCTGACCTCTGTCTCCCTTTCTCCTCCCATCTCTAACTGTTCTGACCTCTGTCTCCCTTTCTCCTCCCATCTCTAACTGTTCTGTTCTGACCTCTGTCTCCCTTTCTCCTCCCATCTCTAACTGTTCTGACCTCTGTCTCTCTTTCTCCTCCCATCTCTAACTGTTCTGACCTCTGTCTCCCTTTCTCCTCCCATCTCTAACTGTTCTGACCTCTGTCTCCCTTTCTCCTCCCATCTCTAACTGTTCTGACCTCTGTCTCTCTTTCTTCTCCCATCTCTAACTGTTCTGACCTCTGTCTCCCTTTCTCCTCCCATCTCTAACTGTTCTGTTCTGACCTCTGTCTCCCTTTCTCCTCCCATCTCTAACTGTTCTGTTCTGACCTCTGTCTCCCTTTCTCCTCCCATCTCTAACTGTTCTGTTCTGACCTCTGTCTCTCTTTCTCCTCCCATCTCTAACTGTTCTGACCTCTGTCTCCCTTTCTCCTCCTATCTCTAACTGTTCTGTTCTGACCTCTGTCTCCCTTTCTCCTCCCATCTCTAACTGTTCTGTTCTGACCTCTGTCTCCCTTTCTCCTCCCATCTCTAACTGTTCTGACCTCTCTCTCTTTCTCCTCCCATCTCTAACTGTTCTGACCTCTGTCTCCCTTTCTCCTCCCATCTCTAACTGTTCTGTTCTGACCTCTGTCTCCCTTTCTCCTCCCATCTCTAACTGTTCTGACCTCTGTCTCCCTTTCTCCTCCCATCTCTAACTGTTCTGACCTCTGTCTCCCTTTCTCCTCCCATCTCTAACTGTTCTGTTCTGACCTCTGTCTCCCTTTCTCCTCCCATCTCTAACTGTTCTGTTCTGACCTCTGTCTCTCTTTCTCCTCCCATCTCTAACTGTTCTGACCTCTGTCTCCCTTCTCCTCCCATCTCTAACTGTTCTGTTCTGACCTCTGTCTCCCTTCTCCTCCCATCTCTAACTGTTATGTTCTGACCTCTGTCTCCCTTTCTCCTCCCATCTCTAACTGTTCTGACCTCTGTCTCCCTTTCTCCTCCCATCTCTAACTGTTCTGTTCTGACCTCTGTCTCCCTTTCTCCTCCCATCTCTAACTGTTCTGACCTCTGTCTCTCTTTCTCCTCCCATCTCTAACTGTTCTGACCTCTCTCTCTTTCTCCTCCCATCTCTAACTGTTCTGTTCTGACCTCTGTCTCCCTTTCTCCTCCCATCTCTAACTGTTCTGACCTCTGTCTCCCTTTCTCCTCCCATCTCTAACTGTTCTGACCTCTGTCTCCCTTTCTCCTCCCATCTCTAACTGTTCTGACCTCTGTCTCCCTTTCTCCTCCCATCTCTAACTGTTCTGACCTCTGTCTCCCTTTCTCCTCCCATCTCTAACTGTTCTGTTCTGACCTCTCTCTCTTTCTCCTCCCATCTCTAACTGTTCTGACCTCTGTCTCTCTTTCTCCTCCCATCTCTAACTGTTCTGACCTCTGTCTCCCTTTCTCCTCCCATCTCTAACTGTTCTGACCTCTGTCTCCCTTTCTCCTCCCATCTCTAACTGTTCTGACCTCTGTCTCCCTTTCTCCTCCCATCTCTAACTGTTCTGACCTCTGTCTCCCTTTCTCCTCCCATCTCTAACTGTTCTGACCTCTCTCTCTTTCTCCTCCCATCTCTAACTGTTCTGACCTCTGTCTCCCTTTCTCCTCCCATCTCTAACTGTTCTGACCTCTCTCTCTTTCTCCTCCCATCTCTAACTGTTCTGTTCTGACCTCTCTCTCTTTCTCCTCCCATCTCTAACTGTTCTGACCTCTGTCTCCCTTTCTCCTCCCATCTCTAACTGTTCTGACCTCTCTCTCTTTCTCCTCCCATCTCTAACTGTTCTGACCTCTTGTCTCTTTCTCCTCCCATCTCTAACTGTTCTGTTCCTGTCTGTCTGTTTCCAGGTGATGGTGGAGAACAGTGACTTCACTCCCTCTCAGGTGGGCTGTCTGTTTACCTTCCTGGCCCGCCAACTGGCCAAACCTGACAACACACTCTTCGTCAACAGGAAGCTCTTCGATCAGGTGACCACTTAGAGCAGGAAGTCTCTCAGACAGGTCCCTGGGGAGCCATTCCACATAGAGTTTGGACTCTACGCCTGTTACTAAACATCTTAGCAACCTGCACAAATATGATTCAGTAATAATGTGAGAGATGCAGCGAAGACACAACCATTGTTTTTCATCATACAATGTGTTATGTTCTGTGTTAAAGGGATAGATGTGTTCTGTGTTAAAGGGATAGATGTGTTCTGTGTTAAAGGGATAGATGTGTTCTGTGTTAAAGGGATAGATGTGTTCTGTGTTAAAGGGATAGATGTGTTCTGTGTTAAAGGGATAGATGTGTTCTGTGTTAAAGGGATAGATGTGTTATGTTCTGTGTTAAGGGACCTATCCCTTCGTCACCACCCAGCTACAGGATTCTACTCTGTGAATGTTCATTGGGCCTCAAGCGAGGAGTTGGCACTTAACACCTGGCTCCAAACAGCTGCTTCACACAGGAAGAGGATAGATGTGTTTATGTACTTAGTCATTCAATATTCTCAGTATAAAGCCTTCCTGTAGTGTGACTAACTGACTGGAGTCGTGTTCTATTGAAACTGGGCAGTAGGAGAACCTGGAGTAATGGTGTTCTATTGAAACTGGACAGTAGGAGAACCTGGAGTGGTGTTCTATTGAAACTGGGCAGTAGGAGAACCTGGAGTGGTGTTGTTCTATTGAAACTGGGCAGTAGGAGAACCTGGAGTGGTGTTGTGTTCTATTGAAACTGGGCAGTAGGAGAACCTGGAGTGGTGGTGTTCTATTGAAACTGGGCAGTAGGAGAACCTGGAGTGGTGTTGTTCTATTGAAACTGGGCAGTAGGAGAACCTGGAGTGGTGTTGTGTTCTATTGAAACTGGGCAGTAGGGGAACCTGGAGTGGTGTTGTGTTCTATTGAAACTGGGCAGTAGGAGAACCTGGAGTGGTGTTGTGTTCTATTGAAACTGGGCAGTAGGAGAACCTGGAGTGGTGTTGTGTTCTATTGAAACTGGGCAGTAGGAGAACCTGGAGTGGTGTTGTGTTCTATTGAAACTGGGCAGTAGGAGAACCTGGAGCCGTGTTGTGTTCTATTGAAACTGGGCAGTAGGAGAACCTGGAGCCGTGTTGTGTTCTATTGAAACTGGGCAGTAGGAGAACCTAGAGCCGTGTTGTGTTCTATTGAAACTGGGCAGTAGGAGAACCTGGAGTGGTGTTGTGTTCTATTGAAACTGGGCAGTAGGAGAACCTGGAGTGGTGTTGTGTTCTATTGAAACTGGGCAGTAGGAGAACCTGGAGTGGTGTTGTGTTCTATTGAAACTGGGCAGTAGGAGAACCTGGAGTGGTGTTGTGTTCTATTGAAACTGGGCAGTAGGAGAACCTGGAGTGGTGTTGTGTTCTATTGAAACTGGGCAGTAGGAGAACCTGGAGTGGTGTTGTGTTCTATTGAAACTGGGCAGTAGGAGAACCTGGAGCGGTGTTGTGTTCTATTGAAACTGGGCAGTAGGAGAACCTGGAGTGGTGTTGTGTTCTATTGAAACTGGGCAGTAGGAGAACCTGGAGTAGTGGTGTTCTATTGAAACTGGGCAGTAGGAGAACCTGGAGTGGTGTTGTGTTCTATTGAAACTGGGCAGTAGGAGAACCTGGAGTGGTGTTGTTCTATTGAAACTGGGCAGTAGGAGAACCTGGAGTGGTGTTGTTCTATTGAAACTGGGCAGTAGGAGAACCTGGAGTGGTGTTGTTCTATTGAAACTGGGCAGTAGGAGAACCTGGAGTGGTGTTGTGTTCTATTGAAACTGGGCAGTAGGAGAACCTGGAGTGGTGTTGTTCTATTGAAACTGGGCAGTAGGAGAACCTGGAGTGGTGTTGTTCTATTGAAACTGGGCAGTAGGAGAACCTGGAGTGGTGTTGCTCTATTGAAACTGGGCAGTAGGAGAACCTGGAGTGGTGGTGTTCTATTGAAACTGGGCAGTAGGAGAACCTGGAGTGGTGTTGTTCTATTGAAACTGGGCAGTAGGAGAACCTGGAGCGGTGTTGTGTTCTATTGAAACTGGGCAGTAGGAGAACCTGGAGCCGTGTTGTGTTCTATTGAAACTGGGCAGTAGGAGAACCTGGAGCGGTGTTGTGTTCTATTGAAACTGGGCAGTAGGAGAACCTGGAGTGGTGTTGTGTTCTATTGAAACTGGGCAGTAGGAGAACCTGGAGCGGTGTTGCGTTCTATTGAAACTGGGCAGTAGGAGAACCTGGAGTGGTGTTGTGTTCTATTGAAACTGGGCAGTAGGAGAACCTGGAGCGGTGTTGTGTTCTATTGAAACTGGGCAGTAGGAGAACCTGGAGTGGTGTTGTGTTCTATTGAAACTGGGCAGTAGGAGAACCTGGAGTGGTGTTGTGTTCTATTGAAACTGGGCAGTAGGAGAACCTGGAGTGGTGTTGTGTTCTATTGAAACTGGGCAGTAGGAGAACCTGGAGTGGTGTTGTGTTCTATTGAAACTGGGCAGTAGGAGAACCTGGAGCGGTGTTGTGTTCTATTGAAACTGGGCAGTAGGAGAACCTGGAGTGGTGTTGTGTTCTATTGAAACTGGGCAGTAGGAGAACCTGGAGCGGTGTTGCGTTCTATTGAAACTGGGCAGTAGGAGAACCTGGAGCCGTGTTGTGTTCTATTGAAACTGGGCAGTAGGAGAACCTAAAGCTATGTTTTGTGTTGTGGTTCTGTTGTTCCACAGGTTCTGGAGTTCCTGTGTAGTCCAGACGACGACACCAGACACACAGAGAGACAACAGGTAGACCACTCTGTCACTATAAGGTTCAGGACTAAAGTCGTGCGCTATTTACTTTTTCTAAGAGTAGCCTGTGGATTGGTCAGGTCATGTGATCCAGTAGAGGCTGTGATTGGTTCCCAGGTGCTGTTGGAACTGCTGCAGGTGGGAGGTGTGATACAGTTTGATGAGGGACGACTACTGGGACTGGCTGAGAAGGCAGAGTTGTGAGTTATCCTCTATTATCCTCTCTCTCTCTCTCTCTCTCTCTCTGTCTCTATGAATATACTTGTATATAATATATATACTATGTTCAACCACTATTAACTCCTCCCCCCCTCTCTCTCTCCCTCCTCCTCTCTCCCTCCCCCTCTCTCTCTCCCTCCTCCTCTCTCTCTCCCTCCTCCTCTCTCTCTCCCTCCCCCTCTCTCTCTCCCTCCCCCTCTCTCTCTCCCTCCCCCTCTCTCTCTCCCTCCCCCTCTCTCTCCCTCCCCCTCTCTCTCTCTCTCCCTCCTCCTCTCTCCCCCTCTCTCTCTCCCTCCTCCTCCTCCCTCTCCCTCCCCCTCTCTCCCTCCTCCTCTCTCCCTCCCCCTCTTTCTCTCCCTCCTCTCTCTCTCCCTCCTCCTCTCCCCCCTCTCTCCTCTCCCTCCCTCCTCTCTCTCCCCCTCTCTCTCTCCCTCCTCCTCTCCCTCTCTCTCTCCCTCCTCCTCTCTCCCCCTCTCTCCCTCCCCCTCTCTCCCTTCTACTCCTCTCTCCCTCCCCCTCTGTCCTCCTCTCAGCTACCAGATCTGTGAGTTTCTGTATGAGCAGAATCATCTGTATGATAAGATTCTGGACTGCTACCTCAGAGACCCTCTGAGAAAGGTAGTGTGCAGCGTACCACCCAGTAGACAGTAGGTTCTGACCCTTGTATGGATAAAGTTCACACTGGTCTTATTGACATGTCAACAGGAAGAGATCTTTAACTACATCCACAACCTGCTGTCCATGCCTGGCTACAGCTCAGAGGAGAAACACTGTGTCTGGGAGAAGGCCCTGCTGCACA